>NW_026059632.1:0-43799 GCF_023721935.1 Panthera uncia | reverse complement strand
TTCCAAAGTCACACGTAACTGATTTGATCAAGGAAACTCTTGCACGTTCTGGTAGGCGTGGGTAAGGAGAACTGTCTGCAGTTATTAACTACTCATTTACAAACATAAATTATAATTAGGTAGCTTTTTACCTGGGGCTTATTATATATCAGGCACTAGTCCCGCTCTATTACATACGTTAATTTATTTAATCTTTGTGACAATTCTGTGAGGAGACACTACGATTATCTTCATTTCATAAAGAAATAAGGCACAGAGGTCTCAAGTGATAGGACCAAGGTCATGAAGCTAATTAAACGACAGCCAGAGTTCAAACCAGGCATCCTGACTGTAGCCTTTGGGTTCGTAACCACCACACTGTATCTGAAGTTCACGTTCAAGACCTAAGGATGCGCGGTGCCTGGGGGGGCTCAGCCGGCTGAGTGTCCGACTTCGGCTCGTCATGATCTCATGGTTCGTGGGTTCGAGCCCCGCATCGGGCTCTGTGGTGACAGCTCAGAGCCTGGACCCTGCTTCGGATTCTGTGTCTCCTCTCTCTGCCCCTCCCCCACATGGACTCTGTTTCTTTCAAAAATGAATGTAAAACAAAACAAAAGCAAAAACAGAGTTCCTAAAAAAATATCGATAGTTCTCCAGGACAGAACACTGTCGATACCAGAAAGTGGCTCATCTTTCCAAATGCCTCATCCATGCTCCCTACCAAGGGCCACTCGACATCAGGCGGGTTTCACGTCCTCCTGGACACCAGAGGCAAAGTTTCAAGATTCCTGATCATAGCGTGTCACGTCGGTGCTTCCTGTACTTTACATGCAAATCTGGAAGGTACCATACACCCACAGAATTTAGTACCGACGCGAGCACCCTGCTGTCTATACGCCCAGTGGAGGGTACGACGTGTCCACAACGACAACAGCCACGATCCCTGCGAGCAGAATTTGACAAGAGCGACGTCTGCTTTGGGAAGGAAAAGGGAAGACAGAGAGTCCTTCTGGTCGGGCAAAATTAGGAGGTAGCGTTTGAAACAGGCTTCTCGGGATGGAAAGAGTTCCGATAGAGAATATAAAAGCCCTGCCAAGTGCTTCTGGTACATTCCTCTGACGTTCTGTTTTCATTCATCGGCTAAGCAGCACACAAGAGAACCTAAAATCCACTGGACCCATGACCACTGGGGACATGGCAGAAAGACCTGGAACAGCTCAGGGGTTAATACGGGGGAAGCAGCTCAGTATTGGGGTGTCTGGGTATGAATGGTGATTCCATCACTCATAACATACCCTAGGCGTTTTCGGCCAGTTCCAAAGCCTCAGCTGATTCATATGTAAAATGGGGATAAAAAGGCTCCCCACCCCCCACACCCCCCTTACAGTTCTTGTGATGGTCACATGACTTAAGCAGGGACGGGGTGGTGGTGGTGGTGGTAAAGGACTTGGGAAAACACCTGACACACAGCAATCACAAAACCAAGGCAAACTGGGGTGTGGCTTTTGGTTTGGTCAGTAGAGCATGAGACTCTTGATCTCAGGGTTGTGAGTTCAAGCCCCACACTGGCTTCCCCCACAAGGGGGGAAAAATAAATGAACCCAAACCAACCAAACCAAAGGCAAGCTGTTGCCAGCACACTGCACATCAAGTGTTGCGGGTTAGGGCAGGGTGGGCACATCTCCTGTGGAAGGACCATGGTCCTGGATATTTTAGGCTTTGTAGGACACAGGGTCTCTGCCTCTCCTCTGCCAGCACGGGACAAAGGCAGCCACAAAGGGAGTGAAGGGGTGTGGCTGTGTTCTGGTGCAGTGTTATTTATGCACATTTGAATTTCATGTACGTTTTTTAAAGAATTCTTCAGAGAGACAGGGAGGCTCCCACACAGGTGCCACATTGCCAGCACAGTGTCCGATGTGGGGCTCGAACTCACAAACCACGAGATCATGACCTAAGCTGAAACCAAGACTCAAGATGCTTAACCAACTGAGTCACCCAGGAGCCTGAATTTCATGTAGTTGCCATAGATCATAAAGTGTTTTTTTCTTTCAACCATTTAAAAATATGAAAACCGTTCTTAGCTCAAGGGTTGTACAAAAATGGGGGGGCTCATCATTGGGGGGAAAGAAGGTGAACCGTACAAGAGCTTGCCCTGTATTACTTCTCACGATCGCATGTGAATCTGGAATGATCTCACCCACCTGCACACTGAGATGCCAATAACACTATTTGCGAAAACAGGCGGCTGGCCAGATGTAGCCCATGGATTGTAGAATGCTGATCCTTAGATTAGTCAACTGGTTCCTATTCTTCTCTAATAGGATGAGGCGCCCACATCCTTGGCTGTTGACCTCTGCAGTCCTCCCAGAGCACAGGACACGTATTTCCTCACCCCTCATGTTGGGCTTGCACGAGCAGAGACTTTCACCAGCGTTGTGAGTTTTGCTTTGCCTCGTGTGCTCCTGGGATCAGCCATGAGAAGATCGTGACGGTCACTGACCCCAGGAGAAGATGGAGGTTCACAGAATAGACTGGAACCCAACCCCAAACCTGGAGTCCAGCTCATTTAACATACAACTGAGCTGCCGAGTCCACAAGTGAGAAAAGTAAATGTCTGTCTAAAGCCCCCATGTTTTGGTGGGCGGGTGGTTTGTTATGCAACATTGTCTCCAAAACAGCTGACTGCTACACCATCTAGGGTGTTGCTTTCCAGTTTGAGTGGCCCTGGTCAGGATGTAGGTTTCCTTCCCTCCACTGTAGTCTCTCTTTTTCCAGATAAAGCACTGCCGAATTCCAGTTTAGTCTGACTACACAAACGTGGGCTTATTTTAATGGTTGACCATGCCCACCAGATACAAAAAACGCAAGAAAGGTCAGGGGAGGTGTCCCGTTATCCTACGCCTCTTCAAGAACAATTTTTGAAATCCGAATCCTCCTCAAGAGCTGGTCTTCAGGCCATGTGTCTTTATTGGAACAGCCGCTGGTCACGTACGTCTCTGAGGGGACTGCAGGGGCTACGCAGTTAGCGTCGTAGCGCGTGTCCGTCACGGATGAGGCCCCCGGGCAGATAAAGGAAGCAGAAAAGGAAGAGGGAATGGAGAGAGGTCATTCGCAAGGTGGGAGGCAAGAATCATCGCCGCTCATCATGTGAGGCTAGACGGGGGACCTCCGCGCCCTGCCAAGGCACTTCCTGTGCAGACAACAGGCGGAATCACAAGACGTCTGGAGACCACTCCCTGCTGGTGACTGATGACCGTTCTCCCGGAAGTCCGCTGGAACCCCTGAAAAGAGTGGGGCCAGCATCACCCGTGTTGCAAAGTTGCCGTGCGGAGCAGAGGTGTTGGAGAGCAGCACGTGCCTGAAGTGCTCACGACTATAAACCTTGGGCAGCGAACCCAACACCAAACCAGCTACAAGGACAAATTTGAAATCAAAACTTGTGTGAAAACAAAGATCTTAGCTGCCTCTTGAAAGGGACAAAGAGGGACCAAGATGGGAGGGAGACTGCTCACAGCACATCCTGATTTTTTTTTTTTTTTTTTGAGTTTATTCACTTATTTTGAGAGAGCGCAAGAATACGAGTGGGGGAGGGACAGAGAGGGAAGGAGAGAATCCCAAGCAGGCTCCACACGGGCAATGCAGAGCCCAATGTGGGGCTCGAACCCACAGAACCGTGAGATCACGACCTGAGCTGACATCAAGAGTCAGACGCCCAACTGATTGAGCCACCCAGGTGCCCTGATACTGTTCTCTAAACTATGTGCATGTATTACACTTTTGAAATATAAACAATAGTCATAAATGACTTTGACGATGATGTGTTGAGCTAATCAAGTGAACATTTGACAAACTCACTTCCTATCATTTAGACGTTTGAGAAACACGAACGATTATAGGGACCACTACATGGCACAGGCTTTTATATTTGAACTGTTAATATAAAAGCATTATTTGGGAACAGTACACATCAAAAGAATATTCAAATGTTCTGATCACGTCAAAAACAATCTAAGAAAGGAGAGCGGTTTAAAAAATACATTTTCATGGGGCGCCTGGATGGCTCAGTAGGTTAAGCGTCCGACTTCGGCTCAGGTCGTGATCTCACAGTTCGTGAGTTCGAGCCCTGAGTTAGGCTCCGTGCTGACAGCTTGGAGCCTGAGCTTCGGTTTCTGCCTCTCCTTCTCTCTCTGCCCCTCTCCTGCTCACGCTCTTTCAAAAATAAACGTTGAAAATTTTTTTCAATGTTTATTTATTTTTGAGACAGAGAGAGAGACAGAGAATGAACGGGGGAGGTCAGAGAGAGAGAGGGAGACACAGAATCCGAAGCAGGATCCAGGCTCTGAGCTGTCAGCACAGAGCCTGATGCAGGGCTCAAACTCACAGACCATGAGATCACGACCTGAGCCGAAGTCGGACGCTCAACCGACTGAGCCACCCAGGCACCCCTAAACAAACATTTAAAAAAATTTTAAAAAAAAGTTCATAAGCTGTTCTGACCGGCAGGGGTTAGAAACTACAGCTCAGGGGCCAAAGCCATCCAACAACCTGTTATTAAAATAAACAAACTTCCTATGAGAATTATAGGTCCAGAGAACCAGAGATCCTGTGTAAACTTTGCCCAGGCTTTTCCATGGTAAGCCATCAACTGTTTTTGTATAATCCACAAATGAAGAGGGGTTCTTAGAGTTTTAATTGCTTAAACAAAAAATCAAAGCAAGTATTTTGTGACGTGAGAAGTTACATGAAACTCCTTTCACTGCCCATGAAGATTAACTGGAACACAGCTATACATTCCCTTACGGTCTACGGTTGCCTCTGTGCTACAAGGTCAGAGTTCAGTTGTTGCAAAAGAGACCGAAGGGCCTACAGAGCCGAAGATATTTACTACCTGCTTTACAAAAAAGTGTGCTGACCCCTGGGCTAGAGACCAGGCTAGGGCCAGGGAAGAAAGGAGTCTCTGGAATAAAGATTTTTCTTTCAAAGGGGAAACCTTTCCAAAGGACATTTGCACCTCTGATTCCCTCAGATACGG
Organism: Panthera uncia; assembly: GCF_023721935.1. NCBI lineage: Eukaryota > Metazoa > Chordata > Mammalia > Carnivora > Felidae > Panthera > Panthera uncia. The sequence goes on along the minus strand of NW_026059632.1, from coordinate 38,788 downwards.
AGAGTGGAAAGGTCTTCTGGCAACCGGGGATGTATGAACCACCCGGGAGGCAGATGGACCTAGTTTTTGTCAAAATCCAGAGAGGTGTTTTTTTTTTTTTTTTTTAAAAGAACTATACGCAGGGAATCAATTTCTTTTCCTCCTGAAGGGACCACTTACCAAAACTAAAAGAAATGGAGGTAGGTTGTTTCACAGCCATAAGTAACCACCAATACACCTGAAACCCCATTCCCCTCCCAGGATGCTTAAAACAAGTGCTCGGGACACCAGGCTGAATACTAGAATTAACCGTTCTGTATTCACAGGTTACCCTCCCAGCCTTGGGCAAAAAGCCTACCTTTGGTACTAGGCCGAAGCCAGTCTTTTGCAGCCTTCCAAGAAACAGATGATAAAACGTGAGTGCAAGCAGTGTCTTGAGAACGTCAGAACGGTCGGACGAATGTACAAGGTATTTTCTAGGGGCCAAAGTTCCTTAGACGGACACGTGAGCACTGAGTCATCTTAAAGAACAGCCTATCAGAAAAAGACGGTACAAGGAGCCCATTTGGGGAAGCCTCCTAACGCAAGGTGTTTTGAGCAGGGGTACGGGGTCGGGGGGGGGGGGCAGTTTTCAAATACTGGTGCTACCAGGTCAAGTTATGACAGATGTGCAAGTTCACCAGGGACACCAGACCCAGAAATTGCATCAGCACTAGAGGCCTTCATATAGGATCAAGGGGCCACGGATGGAATCCAGGAGGTCCGGGATTCGGGCAGGAAAGAGGAGCTTCCTGCACTTGGCTCCATCCGGGCCCGTCAATTCTGGATATAGGTACCAAGTCAAAGGAAATCAGGCATTTTAACATCACGGCTCTAGTGATCTTGAAATACCATCACTACTGCAAAGGGAGAGCACTCACTAGATCTGCTGCTAGAGCTTATTTAATGCAGCAATCGAAGCCTACATCATTCAAAAGGGGCGCCTGGGTGGCTCCGTTGGTTAAGCGTCCGACTTCAGCCCAGGTCATGATCCCATGGTTCACGGGTTCGAGCCCTGCATCGGGCTCTGTGTTCACAGCTCAGAGCCTGGAGCCTGCTTTGGATTCTGGGTCTCCCTCTCCCTCCCCACCCCCCCCCTCCACTCCAGCTCTCTTTCTCTCAAAAATAAACGTTAAAAAAAAATTAAGAATTTCAACACGGCAAGAACAGTCGAGCGTTGGCCCTTCTGTGAAAGCATAACGTGGCAGGTCCTCGAATTGGAGCAGCTGTCCCACTGCACCTTAGAATCACCTGCAGAACTCCCAGAGATACCAATCCCCCTGCCCCAAGATAGATTCCGAATATCTAAAGGCTTCCCAGGTGACTGTAGCCACGGTGGAGACCCACTGGACAAGGGGGACAGAAGACCTTGGATGAAGGCCAATAAACCCTGATAAGATGGAAGGGTTTGTGTGGAGAACACCGAGGGTTCAGGATCCAGACCAGGGGTTTCCTAGAAAAGTCACCTGCAACTTTTAGGAGGCCGCATGACTGCATTACTGGTCAGAGAACACTCACTATCTGGGGTCTCTTTCCAGGTTTTAACTCGGCACAGGCTCTTCCAGAGCCACCACCTCCCGGCACCCTTCACTACCGTGTGACCAGCTACGTAACTGGAGGAGGCGAGCAGAAGTTTACCTAGAACTTCTCGGTAGTGTTAAGGGGAAGGGGGATGGGCCTTTTCCACCTGGTGGGAGCTTAAGGGCCGCCATCTTGGGCTACATGTTGAAGATCCAGCCTGGGTGAGAAGACAGAAGCCACGATCCCCAATGTCAGAAGCTACAGTGCTAGGTCTTGGTCATTCCCCAATCTGCCTCCCCCCTGAACAAGAAAAGGACAAACAGGTAAGCCAACCTCGGTTTTGTTCTAAGCCGGTTGATTTTTATCATGATGCCAAATGCCTGAAGCGGCACATGCAGAGGAGCCAACTGAGAATCTGAGTCTCTGGCTGGAGGTCAGCCACATGGTACCGCCAGAGGCTGGCCTTCCTCGCATCCTTCCTCCTCAACCCCATTCGCTTACATCAAAAGGTTTCCTGGGGATGGTGGTCATCACCCCGGCTCAGGTCAACTTATTAGCTTAACAAGATTTTTCTCCGAGACCCAGCCTCGCACTCTTGTTAAAAACTTGGATTCTGGAGCTACCCTGCCAGCGGCTGAAACCCAAGTCTGTTCCAGGAAGTTCCTTCACCTTTGTGTTTCGGTTTTTGCATTTGGACAAGAGGCAGGAACCAGGGTGAGGTGGGTGAGGCGGTCCCCTCAGGTGCCAATGCAAAGTCGTACCAACCATCTCACTGATCAAGGTCAGTATTTTAATGCAATTTTAAAGATAGGATCCAAGTCTGCTCCCGATGGCTTGCCCTAAGTCCCAGGCCAACTTCTAATGCCACTTCACAAAAACAAAGTGGCTGACCTCAGCGCCGTGGCTCGCCGATCAAAATATTTGTCGGTCATGTAGCTTTTGGTGCTCTGGGCAAGTGCCTCCCACTCCCTGACTCCAGTCCCAGCTCTGGATGGCACTGGGGGAGATCAGTGAATGCAGGTGAAGTTTTAGCACAAGGTCTGGCCACGGCAAGAGGAATGGAGGTCCATCCTTTTAAGAAAGGAGCTAAATGCAGGGACAAAAAAATCCATGGTCTATAGGGTTTAGAAGGCAGCAAGAAACCATGAGCAGACAAGAACATGAGGTCATCATCTTGATTTCTGGACTCCTCCCTGGAGACTTTATAGCCCATCTGAAGAAGAATCAGGAGGATCCAGTTTTCCCCAGTGCCTACCACCTTGAACTCATCTGTTGAGTGAAATAGCCCCTTCCTCGAAGGGACCCCAGGACATTTAGCCACCTCAGTGGCTCTTCTCCACGTTTTCAACCCATAATCACTTACCCCGTTGCTTGCACTCAGTAGTCCAGCCCAGGGGTCAGCAAACTCTGGCCCTCCAAATCATGGCCCTTTTTGTAAATAAAGTTTTATCGGCACATGGCCACGCCCATTTGCTCACCTATCGCCTCTGGCTCCTGCAGTGACAATGGCAGAGTGGAGTTGTTGTGCTACAACAGCATAAATGAACACAGTGCGATAGTTTCATCAGAGACAAAGGCCAGCAGAGCCCCAAATATTTACTATCTGGCACTTGACTGAGAAAGCTCACCAACTCCTAGTCCAGGTGAAGTCAAACTGCCAACACGCTCAATTCCCCCCTTCAGACCAACAGGGACTTTGCAAACCGAGGCACAGAAACTTGGCTTTACTGGTCTGCACCGTCATGGCGGTTTCCCGTAGTTTTGGCATTGACTGTCTGCTTGAAGTCTCATCCTGCAAGGGATAGCCAGTTTACTCTCCCACCTCCTGAATTATCTTATCAAGCTGCTTTTTTAAAGTTTTATTTAAATAATCTCGACACCCCCCCATGGGGCTCAAACCCCCGACCCTTGAGACTAAGAGTCACATGATCTTCCAACTGGGCCAGCCAGGCGCCCCTATGTTATGAAGTTTTATTAGAACACAGACAAGTTCATTCTTTTTCTTAGAGTCTATGGCTGCTTTTGTGCTAAAACCAGAGTTTCGTCACAAGGGAGACCTGGTGGCCCCACGGTGCCTCCAATATTTACCGTCTGGTCCGGAAGTCTTTGCTGACCTCTGCCCTATAGGGAATCCAAATTGCTGGATGATACCCAGGGTGGATCTTGGACCTCTGAAAGTCCATACAAAATGGGGGGGAAAATCGGCCTTCTCAAAAAGGCTGTTCCTGTTTATCTGAAGAGCTGTGATACCAAAAGTTCGAGGAACGTTTATGATTTCGATCTGTGGGTTCCCACTTGAAAGGTCAACAGCCCCCTGCTACTAGAACAGAAACACAGATAAGACTCGTGACAAACAGGAGAAATGTGACAACAGCATCAGTACAATGCACTGGCATTCGGTAACCAAACACTCCCTTGAACAGTGGAAAACCACAGTTGCAAAGCAAGGATTAATTCTATCACGCGTTTCCATCACTTATCATCTTTTCTTCTGGCAACAAAGAGGTCCGACGGGGTTTTATCATTCACCTGATGCCACACCTCAATCAGATACGTTCAAACAACAGAACGCATAGCAAAGTAAGCTACATACCTCTTGCTGTTTCGTAAGTAAACCATTTATTCCCCTGTAAACAATCTATAAAAATTTTCACGTCCTTTTTTCCTAGTTTACCAAAAACAATGGATCGACTTAATTGGTTTTAAAAGCACAGACGTCTAACTTGACGAGGGCACAAAGACCGGATGTGAGGAAAGGTGTCAAAGAACAAAACAGCTTTGGATCAATTACATATCCACTGGCCTTTCCAGAGCCCTCCGAAGTTTCGGCCAAGCAAAATGTCCATCTACAAGAGGGTGGGGTTTCCACTTGTTGGCGCAGCAAATACCAAGTGCTTACTGGGAGGAGACTCTAAGCTCCGGCCATCTCATGCATCACGTGTCCCAGAACCAAGCTGGGGCCCCACTGGGCCCCTAGTCTTTTCTTCAAGAAGCACGGAAGCGGAGTTTCGCAATGCGTATGGCAGGCGCAGGGAGTGTTAGCTTGATCTTTGGTGCCACCTACAGATCCAACTGCATTTCACTTCCCTGAAGCAGAGACCTGGAGAAAGCCCGTGTGCATTCAGAATGCGTTACCCAACGGGCTGGGGCTGGGGCTGGGGCACCCCATGCCATAACCACTCTACTGCAAGGGCGTAAAGACAAAAATGGAGCGTCCCTCTTATGTCATCCCACAGAGGAGTCTGCCTGTTTATTAGAAGACAACGCTAAAAGGAACCACACGAGCGCATAAGGCGAACACTCATCACCGCCACCCAGGTTAAGAAACAGAACTTTTCCAGCCGCCCCAGGCCCCCCACATACCCCGCTGTCCTCCTAACCTTCCCCACTGTTTGCATCAGTTTGGTTTTCCATGTCGTCTAAGTAGTTTAATAATCCCATCACAGATGGATTCGTTTTAGGATCAGAAACCATCACGAAACCATCCCTACTGGATAGAGCCGTGCGTGATGGACCCCCCCCCCCCCCCACACCTCGGGACGCCTGGGTCCTCTTGCTTAGACGACGCTCGGAGGTTAGACGGCAACGTGGAGGGCAGTCTCCACACTGATGCTTTGGCCTTGGTTCTCATGCCAGCGACTGCGGCCACTGCCTTGAGGGCCTGGAAAGTTGGGGCAGCCGTCCCCGGAGCTGGCAGCTCAAGTCTGGCTTGACGGCCTCAACTCGGAGGGCATTTGCCTGGAATCCAGACAGCTGACCACCCTCTTTGGCTGAACTAGAGGCACTGGCTGGGCTCCAGGGGCGTCTCAAGCTGCCCCGTGGAGACCAGGGGGCCGAGCTGCCCCGAGGCACTGCTTTCGGGCGGGAAGGTGACCAAGTCCGAGTTCTTGTTCTCACTCTGGTCGTTGTGCTGCTTCTTATGGCATCTCAGAGAGTCATCCCTGACGAAGGAGGCGCCGCAGGTCTCACAGCGGAAGGCCCTCTGGGTCACTATCTTGGCCACGTGCTGGGAGCTGCTCCCTCGGGGCCCCTCCTTGCCCTGCGGGGCCCGGTTCTCCGTTTTGGTCTCGTCCCTGTGCACCTTGTCAATGTGCTTGGCCAGGCTGCTGGGCCGCTTCGTGTCAAAGCTGCAGAAGTCACACTTGAACGGGCGGTCTTTGCAATGGACCCTGCTGTGCACGCGCAGGGCGGCCGCGCTGGAGCACGAGTAGCTGCACTCGGGACACTTCTCGGGGTGGTCGGCCTGGTGCAGCCGGCTGTGCTCCAGGAGGTCGGCCCGGTCCCGGCCCTGGAAGGAGCAGTGCAGGCACTTGAACGTGTGCTTGATGCGGATGTGCGACTTGAGGTTGGCTTTCATGGTGCAGCGGACGTCACAGAACTCGCACTTGAAAGGCTTCTCCCCCGAGTGCACGATCATGTGCCTTTTCAAGTCCGAGCTGATTTTGAACTTGGCGCTACAGAGCCAGCACTGGAAGGGGGTGTCCCCTAACAACGGAAGGTGTGTTTCCATTAGAGCGGGCAGGCGAAAGAGCTCCCCCCAAACATACGTCAGAATACCTGTAGCCGCAGAGACAGTTGGGTCTTTGAACTCTACCTACCAGTGACTCCCTAACAGTACCACTTACCACGTCCGTGACCTTCTCTTTTCCTCACGACAATCTTAGGGGTAGGTACCATAACCCCCATTTCATAGATGGGGTAATGGAGGCTTAGGGAGGTCAAACAGCAGGGATTTAAACTCAGGCACCATGATATCCAAGCTCGTGCTCTTCATGAGGTCACTTTACTTTCGAATCTGACTCTCACGCCTCAAAGTTGGCGTGGAAGGGGTACAGTTTAGGTTACAGTTGTTCCAAATCCAACTGGGACCTAATCGCTTACTTCTAGCGTTTGAGCTGTATTAGATCAATCGATAGGAAACTTTAGTAATATAAGCCAAAGTTTACGATTAGACTGAATTTTACTTATAAAATCAATGAGGGAATAGGCTGCCCAGCAACAAGTACTGAAAATCCATAGCCTCCTTCTGTACTCTGGAGGCACTGCTGAGGGTTTTTAGTGCTTTGGGAGGTTCCTACTTTAATCTTCATCAGCTGAACCTAAGCAAAGATGAGGATCTCACTTATCCTACACACCCATCCTTCCCCCTACCCTCCATTATTGGGTAGGTGGTTTTATTCTTCTGGTGTTACCTCCCACATTGGGTAATAACTTCCCGACTTCTAGTCTGTCAGCTTGAGAGGTTTCTTGAGGAGTCCTTCCTCTTCATCACCACACTATGTCTTCCTACTCGTCAGGATAGCTTTATTTTCACATTTAAGTTCCAGAACATTCGCATTCTGACCAGTGAATTCCCAGGCTTTAACTAGCTGTTTTCAGTGTTAGAATCAAATCACAATTTGTGACTGGGTATAGGTCATATTCACCAGAGGCAAATACTGGACCAGAATTCCGTCCACCTCCTTAGAGGGTTACTGTCACACCTGGGCCATGGGATAGTATCCAGGTCAAACCGATTTGCTTTTCTTTCATGCTTACTTTGGTTCACAGTTTAGCTTAATTCTTGACTGGACTATGCACTGAGGAAAAAAAGAATCTTGCCATAATCTCAGAGTCATCCAGTCTTTTAATTATGCAACAGTTTACGGGAAATTTCTTGTGGGTTAACTTCTGATTTATTGAATTTTCTCTTAAACCTTCTACAGAGGAATTATCTGGAGATTTCTTTACCACAAACTCTGTTAGCTATATTCAAATATACATCAAATATCTCATACCAAATTAGGTCTTCCCTGGAGAACAGACTATCTCCCAGTAACTTCCATGAGCAGACTGGCTGGAAGTCTGGACTTCTTGCAGATTGTGCCTACTTTCTACTTGCATACTTCGGGAAGTTTAGCTGGGTATAGAATTCTTCCTTCAAAATCCTTTCCCAGCTTTGAGGACACTATTCCACTATCCCCTTAGAAGCCAACACCACTGAGAAGTTTTCCTAGGTTTGACGCTCCCCATCCACCCCCTCTGTGCTTGGAATCTTGTGAACCCTGTCCATTCTCACAGCTCTCTAGAATTGGGAAATTCTTTCTCATTTGATTTTCTCACTTCTGTTTTGTTTCCTAGGCCTAGTTAGTGACGCCGAACTTCTAACTTCTTATTCTCAGTTATCCAAATCAGATTTTTTTTCATCTAATCTCTGGGAAATTTCTTTACCTTTGTAGACAGCAGCTCTCGTTTTAATTCATACTTTGTTCTCACTGCCTTCTCATAGAACTCGTCTTGGATGCAACATTTCTGCTAGTGGGAAGATACCAATTAGGATGGAAACCCAAGTACTTGGTTAACTCCAGGGTTGGTTCGCTTTGGTGCATTTTAGATCACTCGTTTCCTGCCGTGACTCATGATCCACAACTGACATTTAGATTTAGGAAGGGCAGACGGATTTAGGATTAGACATAGGTGTCATGGGTTTTATCTGCCACTGGGCAGTTGGGGCCATATTGCCAAATCGGCTTTAGCTTCTCCTCTGAGCTATGTGGCCTTGGCAGGTCTACGTGCCAGTTTCAAGTTCAGAGCTCTCAGGGCAGTAAGACATTGGCTGGAAGGATGGGCTCCCAACTCTACGTCTGCCTCCCATTTGTCTGCTGGAATTTTATTTACTGATTAACTTAGTTTCAGATGTCAGCATTTTCAGCCTGCTCACCATCTTCTATGAATTCACTGAAAAGTCTAATTTTCTCAGCCTCTTGAGCTTCCCAACCCCCATTTTTCCTGAGCCACCATGAGCTGGCTGGTTCTATCGTTATTCAAAAGGGGTCTCACCAGGGGAAGAGCAAGCTCGTGGCAAAGTCTGATTTCCAGAAACTAGAAACTTGGGATTTGCAGTTCCCGTCAACTAATTTTGTCACATTTCTGAATTAAGGCATGGAATCGGTTTCTGTACAATGACGGAAATGCCTACTTTTATACATCGGACTCTGGAGACACAGCCTTTGCTTAACTGCTGTCTTGGGTATTCCTCCCCAGCTGTGGTCCATGAAAGTTAGAGAACCCAGCTGTCCGACTTCCATGTGTTACTGGAAGTTGTCTTCCTGGTGAAAAACCACAGAAAATTCCAGTCCTTTTGCTTGGACCATCAAAATCACCTCAGACGCTTGTGTTTTGAGGAGATGAAGGTTAAGAGGCTAGGTAACAAGTAAGGCACAGGTTTCCAAGGCCAGGGACCTACCTGTGTGGGACCGCAGGTGCACGGTGAGCTGGCTGGAGTTGCGGCTGGCGTAGGGGCAGAGCTGGCATTTGTACGGCCGCTCGTCCGAGTGTATCCGCAGGTGCTTCTTGAGGCTGCTGCTGTCCACGGCGGCGTAGTCACACAGGTGACACTTGTGGGGCTTCACGCTGGTGTGGCAACGCATGTGCATGGTCAGGTTGTCCTTCCGGCTGAAGCACTTGTCACAGAACTCACACTTGTGTGGTTTGTCTCCTTCAAACACATAAGGAAGATTCAAGGGGTTAAAGGTCTCTCTGTGAAGAGGGTGGCAAAGAGATCTGACCAAGGTGGTAGCCGGGACATAGGGGTCTCTGCCTCTTTCTTCGGTCCAAATGCCCAGATAGGAAGATACCATAGTTCAGCGCACTGGGACTCGAGAAGGTGGGCTCTTCGTTGATGGCTCACAAATTTTAAGGAATCTGAAGAAGCGGATGAGCTAAAATCAGACTGAAGGAGAACATCATAGGGCAAACCCGGTTTGGGAAAAAGCGAGGGATTATCAGAAGCATTCAAGTTCAGGTGTGGGGATCTTAGAACGGCTTTCTGGCTCAGCAGCTGACAAACCACACAGAATGATCGGGATGACTCCCTCCCTTACTTCTACCAAACCACAGCAGCAACGGCATCTACCCCCAGGCTATTAGAAAGTGAGGGTGCTTACAACCACAGCAACAGCGCAAAGGCCTCAAGGAGCCAGAGAGATTCTGGAGAACAGAACCCTATTGCCAGAACATTTCCTCCGAGGAGTGCTCCAGCCCTCCCCTACAACCACTCCAGACTGATCATACGCAGGTTTAAAAAAAAAAAAAAAAAAAATCTACCCAACAAACAAATGCTTAGGGGGAAAGCCAGAACCACAAAAGACATGTCCAAGAACCTGAGGTTCTAAAAGCAAACCTTTTTCATTTTCGTAACACTTCCTGTTCTCCCAGGACTCTCAAGACTCCAAGTTGTCTAGCAGAAAGGTGGTCTCAAGAGGACTTAGATGATGGGGCGAAAGAATCTCCCAGAAGGCTGCCCAAAAGGACAACGGGGAAAGTACAAGACATGAAAGCCAGTTCTAGACGGTCTAGGACAGAACAGAGAAAACAGTTCCTTCTCTACACGAAAGACAGCCACGGGTCTTCAGATGGCTTATGTAGAGGCATGAGGAGGAGATCTTCCAGCTTTTAGAAAGAAATGCTCAGATCAGCTTATCATTCCTCCAACAACCCTGGATGGCAGCAAGACGAGAGCAGTGTCTGCAAAAGTTCTACAGAAATTATTTAAATGGAGTCCTATACTTGAACTAGCATGGAGTGGGAAGAGAAAATAAAGCCAGTGGATGACTCAGGGCCATCACGCTTGAACTGTGTACATCAGGAAAAAAAAAAAAAAAAAAAGGAAGATGTGGGATATAATAAAATGCAAACTATTGCTTCCAAACCCCAAGAGAACCATAAAAGAGAGGCAAAAGAACACAAGTAAAAGTCAAACTACGTATAAGTCAAGATAAATGGATTAAGTTTCCCTGTTAAAAGTTTTAACGCGTTTAAGGGGTCAGTTTAATGCTCTTAAGGTAAATAAAAATGACAAGTAGAAACCTATTCTAGGAAACACGTATTCTAGGACAGAAAAACATTGTAGGAAAAGTGCCAGAGGAGTATCAACCGTTAGGCAAAACAGAAATCATGGCGAAAGCCACGGAGAAACTCATACTGAAAAGATAAAACCAAGCGGATGGGACTCAAACTTCTGAAATGAATATGGTTTCACAAACGGTTTTCCAAAAGTCAGAGCATATATTTTTTACTTTAAAGTTTATTTGAGAGGCAGTTTGAGTGGGGGAAGGGCAGAGAGAGAGGGCAAGAGAGAATCCCAAGCAGGCTCCGAGCTGCCAGCACAGAGCCCAATGCGGGGCCCAAACCCACGCCACCGAGAGATCATGACCTGAGCCGAAATCGAGAGCCAGACGCTCAGCTGGGTTGCCCAGGGGCCCCAAGAGCATATTTTAAAACTCTTTTTGTTCAAGAATCAAAATCAGATTACAAGCTCCCTAGAGATGAACAGGGAGAGCTCCATGGATCAAAACCTAGAGCCTATCCCTGTTTTCAGAGGAATGTTTATAGACTTGAGTTCATGGTTAACAAAAGGCTAAAGGTGAACCGTAGGCAATTTAATAAACTAGAAGAAATTAGGATTCGCAGCAGCTAATCCGTATACACATATAACGGTGAAGAAGGGAGATCTGCTCAAGGAGAAGAGATCAATACCATAGGGTCTTCAATCTCAATATCGCCTTTTTGGTCAATTAGTTCTTTCCTGCAGGCTCTCCTGTGCACTGTGGGATGTTCAGCAGCATCCCTGACCACCTCCCACTAGATGCCAGGAGCACCTCCACTCCCAGTGTTAAGAGTCAAAAAGGTCTTCTGATTATTGACCAGTGTCCCCAGGGTGGGGGTGGGAGACAAGACTACCTACCTGATTGACAACAATTCCACCGGACTCTGGAAAAGAGGAAGGGGGCAGGACGTCGAGCCCATCGTGACTTATGTAGAACTTTACCCCAAACAAATTAAGATTTAATAACAAGGATAATGGTTTAGGAATAGGTCAAATTACAACGTCTGAACCAGGAAAAAACAGATCAACGACCATTAAAATCGCTAGGTCAGAGATGTACCCCGAAGTGAACGATTCACTGGTCCAGTATTCATGCGCCCCCGCCCAGGAGAATTTTGCCTCCCTGGCCCTGGGACCGACCACAGGCTTAGGTATGGGTCTTGTGCCGCCCAAAGAAATAGAATTCAAGCTGAGGCGTTGCTGTCAGGCAAATCCTTTTTTCAAGCTTTAAGTAATCTCTACACCCAATGAGAGGCTTGAACTCACGGCCCCGAGATCGAGAGTCACCAGCTCTTCGGAGCCAGCCAGGCACCCCCAGGCAAAGGCTTTTTAAAAGCCAGGGTGTGGTTGGTCACACGTTTCTCTTGCCCGGGATGACCAGTAACATTCCAGATCAGGGGTTCTTAATTCAGGGCTTGCGGGCAAGGTTTAGGGGGTCCAAGACCTTATACGGGAAGTGATTTTTATTTCTACTACCTCTAACTGGAATTTAGCATTCCGACCCACTGTGCAGTCAACATGCTATACTAATAATATAGTCATACTAATAATTGACCTGAGACCCCGGTCAATAGACAGGAACCATGTTCATACCTGCGGGTCTCTTGAAGCCTCATTTATGCTCGTCACTATTTCCCAATTAAGACAGGATCTAGTAGCTGACCCGACATTAAACAGGGTTTCTTCTGGGTTCCTGCACATACTAATGCGGGGGTGAGGAAGGCTGCATCACTAGGCGGTTTTGTCCGGCTTGGAGATCTCACGAACAGGACCTTAAGGCATCCAACGTGATGACTTAATACAAGAATATATCGAGAAAGGATCACCACTAGAAGTTTAGTTAGCACCTCCTTGACCTCAGAGAATTATTCTTTTTTTGTGGTGAGAACACTTAAGATCTACGCTCAGCAACTTTCAAGAACGTAACGGTAACTGAATGGTCCCCACACCGTACGTCAGATCCCCGGGACGCGTATGTCTCGGAACTGGAGGTTTGCACCCTTTGACCACCATCTCCTAGTTCTTGCATCGAACTTAAAGAGTAAAAACGTAGTTTGCATCACGTCTGGGTTAGCCCCAAGATTCGGCCTTTTTAACAAGATCCCAGGTGATGCTTTCACTTCTGGTCTTTACTATAGTTTCGAATAGAAAGGGTTAGTCTAGTAGAAGACCACACTGGGCACCCGGGTAGCTCAGTTGGTTAAGCTTCCGACTTAGGCTCAGGTCACGATCTCACAGTTCGAGCCCTGCATCGGGCTCTCTGCTGACAGCTCAGAGCCTGGAGCCTGCTTCGGATTCTGTGTCTCCCCCTGAACACTGACAAGTTGTACTAAAATATAGCTTAATGTCATTTTATCACACTGAAAAACATTCTGGCAAGGGTCCATGGCAGGAAAGGAAAAAAAAAAAAAAAAAAGGTCAAGACCGACTTTATCCGGCAGGTTCCGGACAGAGGCCGCTGCATTGGCCGGGTCTGGACAGAAGACCACAAGGCGAGAAGCAATGATGGGCTCTGGGGGACACCGGAAGGCACCGAGCAGTCTTAGTTGCCACTGAGAGGACATTGTCCTCATAGCCTAATTGACACTCCCCTCTCCATCTGCTGCAAGTCCTAAGCAGAGAGCATTGCTGGCATGTTCTATCAAGGCTCCCAGGAAAAGTGTGCACACGTTCAGTTAACGGTCTACTGGCAGAGGGAAAACAGAAAAATGCCTCCACTCCTTTCTTTCATGACTGATTAACCTGCTGCCGCCACCAAGTGAGGAAGTAAAACCTCAGAATAGAAACCGTAAGCCCAACTCCTGTTACAACGTGCTGCAGGACAGGGCCATCTTCACTTCGATTAAGTATTTTCACCCAGGAGAGGGTCGTGTGCGTGACTTAGCTGGCCAAGCGTCCGATTCTGGACTCTGGATTTCGGCCACAATCTCGCAGTTCGAGGGTCTGAGCCCCACGTCGGGCTCCGTGCTAACAGCATGGAGCCCGCTTGGGATTTTCTCTCCCCCCTCCTCCCCTTGCACGCTCTAATAAAACATTACACACTTTTTCATCCAGGATCAACTGGCATTTGGGCTATATAGACAAAACAGGACTTCTTTTTAATGTTTATTTTTGAGAGAGAGGGAGGACGGATGAGTGGGGAGGGGCAGACAGAGGATCCAAAGCAGGCTCTTTGCGGACAGTGAAGAGCCTGGTGTGGGGCTCAAACCCATGAACTTCGAGATCATGACCCCAGCCAAAGTCCTAATCTCAACTGACTGAGCCACCCCGGAGCCTCGAGAAGACGTAGCTTTAGGATAAAGGTAATAAGATCCACGATCAAGGTCTGGTTTTCCAAGAAGTCTCCAATGTGATCACAGCCAGCTTGCTAATTTACTCTTCCCAAATAGAAGTCCACAGCAAGCCCACATTCTGGGTACACAGGCCCCCCGTTCTGAGCCACTCCTGTGCCTGCGGCACCCCCACCCTCCTGCCTTTGCCCCTCAAACTCCACCCTCTATGGTTCTCAAAGTGCAGTCCGTGAGTGCCCGGGGGTCCCGGAGTCTCTTCTGCTAGAGCCCGTAGTAGTATGGAAATACCTTTGACTAACGGGGGGGGGGGGGGGGACTTTGTTTTCACTGTTGACCTTTACACCTGCCACAGGAGTCGCTGAGCAGAATTGCAGGTGCCCGAGTACTGACCATCAGCTCTGCCAGCAGTACGGATGCCCTTCACCCCATGCCCTCCCAGGGAGCACAGAGCTCCTTTCACTTAGGAGTAGCTTTTCCCAGCAGCAAATTGCTCTGATTAAGCCACTCCCCCTGAAGCTTTTTTTTTTTTTTTTTAACACCTTGTAGCGAAATACGAAGTATGCAGAAAGCACTCCACTGTGAACCCGAGTACCCCGGATGTCTGGAGAACAAGCACCGTCACGTGGCTGGGATGCAAGCTAGGTATCCACACCACTTGGACTTCAAAGAGCAGACCAACTACGGGTTTTTTTTTCCTGCCCCAGGTCTGGCATCTGGCAAATCTAAAGAACGAACTAAGCGAACCTGTCATTGCAAGGAAAATTACCAACAGGGCAAGGGTAACATCCCAGCTCTGAGCGCAAAGTTGAGACGTCAGAATGGAGTCCCTCCCCTGAGGGCACAGCTTCCTGGTTCTTAGACTTTTTTTTTTTCCGAGGAGGCCGAGAATATGAAGGGATTTTTTTTTTCCCTACAGGATTATGAAATGGGTCAACATTTGGAAGAAACACGTGAGTGGGTCAACCAGTATTTTCAAGAGACTAATGCAGGACATCTAGAAATTCAAGCAGGGGTTAAGAGCCAAAGTAATTACAACAATGGATTTTTAGTTTAACGGTGTGAAAAGGTTATGGATATGGCTACAGATTCTACACAGCAACTAATCTTTAAGAAACCACCCTTTGTTGGGTTGGGTAGAATAAAGAACGTTATCTGAAATGGCGATCAATATTCCCATCTCAACCACATGGGAGAGGCCAGATTTTCTTCCGACAACTCAAAACACGCGGTGATGGACTGACTACAGGCGTGAGAATCCAGCTGACTTCAAGGAGATTTGCAAAGGTACAGATAATGCCCCTGGTCACATTTTTGGGGAGTTAGTTTTTATTCAAGTTTTGACAGACGTTCTTAAGATTTTAAGTAATCCTTTCACCCAAAGTGGGGCTTGAATTTACAGCCCCAAGATCAAGAGTGGCATGCCCTGAGTCAGGCACCCCGGCTGTTACTTTTAAGCAGATATTTTAAACTTTAAAAAAAAAAAAAAAAACAAAAAACAAAAAACTTTATCTCCAAGAGTGTGTGCATGCACGTTCGTGAGCAAGGGAGGGGCAGAGAGAGGGAGAGAATCCGAAGCAGGCTCCGCACCACTGGCACAGAGCTTGACGTGGAGCTCAGATCCACGAACTAGGAAATCATGACCTGAGCCAAAGAGTTGGAGGCTTATCTGACTGAGCCCACCAGGCGCCTCTGGTTTTAATTTCTAATGCAGTAACTGTGGATAAAACACAAATTTGGGGGGGGGGGGGGGAGTCTTCGATTTTTAGATGTAAAAGCAGCTCTAAACAGTGCTTTGAGAACCACTGTTCTATCCATTTGGCAAAGGTCCAGCTGAAGCCTTAAATGATCACCGCCCCTGCCTCTCAGATCTGTCGGGGATGCCATCTGGCCCATGTATCAGTTCCGGGTTTTTTGTAAACAACCTTTTATAAGCTGGCCAAAGACTTTGGCAGCCTCCATTTCCACAGCTAAAAGTAGCCACGTGATGAAGTTTTGGCCCATCAGACATGAACCCAGGTGACCTGTAGCTTCCAGGATGTACCTCGAAGGGGCAGGAAGCCTCCTCAGCCCATGCCTAGGTGAGCTACATCCTCGGGGTGTCAAAGGGACAACAGAAGAGCCCGACTCCCTGGAACCATGGGGGTTGTCCACCATACCTAATTTGGATGGTCACAGGATAGAAATACCTTGGTTTTAAAGCCACCATTAGCTGGCTCTCACTATTCCATGAATCATGAGGGATACTACCTTCGGGGTCATGCCCTGAGGGAGAGATGCTGTGAGCGCCCAGACCCCTCTATTTTGCCCCTGGTGAAGAGATTCAGATAACTAGAACATCTGCATTGGACACAAAGGGCCTAACCATCCCATAGGGAAGCCGTCTGTCCACCCCCCCCCCCTTCTGGATAGATCGCAGACTCTGAACCCCAAGGACAGGGCCTTGCCTACTTCCTGTATCCCCAACACGCTCTGTATTTTTCCAATAGATTATTAATCTAGTCTCTGGCAGCTTTCTCGGTCCACCCTGACAGTGTTCTACGCTCTCGTTGCCCTCGTGCTTGCAGCACACCCCTTTCCCCCTTTCATAACCTACCCTTCCCTGGTGAGAAGGACCCTTCATTCTCTTGTTTGCACGGCACAATGCCCACTTCTAGCAGACATGACTCATCGCCCAGAAAGCAGCCTGCCTATGGGAGCTCCCAGGTTCAGCTGGGCAGGAGGCTGTCCTTCTGGAAAGGACTTCCCAGCCCTCCTTGATGCAGGATGTGGCCATGACCAAGTTCTGCTTCCATCCCAGGAGTCATCAGGGATTCTGCTTGGGGGTGAGGCAGGACATGGCCTGAGGGAGGGATGCTTTAAGCCCCTCCCCTACTTCTGCTTCCCACTGGTTAACCGAGTCGGGAGTGCGAGAGCAGTTGCCTTGGAGATGAAGGTCTCTATTAAGGATGACAGGGCTATTGCCTTGGAGATGAAGGTCTCTATTAAGGAGGACAGGGCTATTCTACCGGCTGTGGAGTATTCCCTTCTTAAGTCGTACTCGAGAGAAAGTGGATTAGGTTTAAGCTACTTCAGTTTCTGTAAGAGCCAAAAGCCCAGTAATTTTTATTCTTAGTCCTTTCTACACCTAATTTGGGGTTGAACTCACAACCCCAAGATCAAGAGTCACAAGCTCTTCCAGCTGAGCCAGCCAGGTGCCCCACAGACCAATATCCTAACTCCCATGGACTAGGACCCGAGACCAACGGTGGGCAGGGTTTTTGGAAAGAGCCGGATAGTAAATATCTTAGACATCTGTGCACCACAGTCTTTCTAGTGACTCCTCCATGCCACAGACGACAAATGAGCTGCACAGGTTAGATCTGGCTCACAGTAGGATCATTTGTAGATCATGGAAACTCCTCTGCTCCAGCCCATTTTCTGTGTATTCTCAGCAGCTGGCTGCTCTCAAGAAGGAACCTTTAAGAAGCAACCTCATTACGCTCATCTGACATTTACTAGGGCCACAGGGCCTCCGCGGAGCCTTCCCTCCACTCATTTTGTGCCTTCTAAGCCCCCGCCCCTGCTGCTCCCTCTGCTGGAATGTTCCTGGTCTTGTCTGGTTACGGAGCCATCTTTCATACTTTAGGAATCTTCAGAAAAGCCCTTCGTGAACAGCCTTGATCCAATCTCCTGGAACAGGTTTCCCGGCACTTTTCCCCTAGCTTCTGACCTTTGAGGTCACAGCCCACCCCACCAGACCACTTCACGAGGCATCGACTCTTCCTGGCCTGCTTACCACATTCTACTCCAACACTTAAGTTCATATCCATTTTTTTTTTTTTTTTTTTAAAACATTCAAGCTTTGAACAAACAAACGGATACCTGTGTGGATTCTCAGATGGCGGTCCAGATCTTTCATGCCATGAACAGTTTTGAAGTGGCAACCTAGGAGGGGAAAAAAACAACAACGGCTTTTCTTAAAAAAGAAGCTGGGCAGGTCTGGGTGGCTCAGTCAGTTGAGCATCGGACTTCGGCTCAGGTCATGATCACAGTCTGTGGGTTCGAGCCTAGAGCCTGTTTCAGATTCTGTACACCTCCCCCACTCATGCTCAGTCTCTCAGAAATAAACATTAAAAAGTTTTTGACAGGGGCGCCTGGGTGGCTTGGTCGGTTAAGCATCCGACTTCGGCTCCGGTCATGATCTCATGGTCCGTGAGTTCGAGCCCCGCGTCGGGCTCTGTGCTGACAGCTCAGAGCCTGGAGCCTGTTTCGGATTCTGTGTCTCCCTCTCTCTGACCCTCCCCCGTTCATGCTCTCTGTCTCAAAAATAAATAAACATTAAAAAAAAAAAAAAAAAGTTTTTGACAAAAAAAGTTCACTAAAAAAAAAAAAAAAAAGCTCCAAAAGGAAGCTACCAGAAATCTGAAGTTCTGGGAAGTCACACTGAGCTCAGATGCCATACAGAATACTTAGAACACACAGAATGTTCCTGTGTGCCAGGACCATGTGGGAACACAGCACAGGGGCTCAGGGGGTAAAGCGAGGCAGAGCTTGTCCGCCAGCACCCGGTACAGAGAAGGGGCTCCACGCGGCATGTTTGGGGGTTCACCTGGATAGCAACAGTTGAAGGTCCTTTCTCCAAGCATCACAGTTTGGTCCTTCGACTCTGGGGCAAGGGCCATGGCAGGGATTTTCTGAGCATCACTGCCATCCACGGCGGGACAAGTTGGTTTGGGATCATTATCTAATTCTGAAGCTGAAATGAAGAAAAAAAAAAAAAAAAAAAAGCGTTACTTTCTCAAATGGAACCACCATGGTGCCTCTTAAGCTAGAACAGCCTTGGGGGGAAAGAAAAAGACGACATTAAAAACAAAGCCAAGTACGCTCTGGCCTTATAGAAGTCCTTTCTTGAACTACCAGCTTCCAGGAAACACAGGGGACAAGGGAAATGGTAACTTGACACGCAACTGGCAAGATCCAGGAGGCAAAACTTGCAATAGTGCTTCTCAAATGACCTAGGGAAAACTTAGTGTGCAGACGTTTTCTGATCCATCACACGTGGACATTTTTTATAAGTTGTAACAAATTACAAGTGAAATAGGACCAAAAAGGCCAAATGTTATTTGAGAGGACAGAAA
This sequence comes from Panthera uncia, assembly GCF_023721935.1. Taxonomy (NCBI): domain Eukaryota; kingdom Metazoa; phylum Chordata; class Mammalia; order Carnivora; family Felidae; genus Panthera; species Panthera uncia. The sequence continues at coordinate 19,976 of NW_026059632.1, read as the reverse complement.
GCTGGGTGCCTTGAAAACATCAAGCTATTTTTAAAAGCTTTCTCAATTTCTGAATTTGCTTGGTCTCCATTCAGTAGGTCACAGACCACACTTCCAGCACCACGGAACTCCTAGACAAAGACCATGGTTTCAACACCTCGCTTAAAGATGGGGGGCAGGGAGGAACCAGAGTCAAAGGCTTGAGAGGATTTCTGCGATCAGGAGTTTCTCTGAATCCGGATTTGTACACAAGGAGCCAGTCAAGACCACGAGAAACATCAGCACTCAAAGCTCGATAAGAAAAAAAACAAAAAAAATCCCTTCAGATTGCGAAGATGAAATCGGTTTTGAGAGCATTCTCATCATTTAGGGACAGATACTTACAAGGCCTAGGTAGCAGATTCATTTCAAAGTAATCCAGGGCAGGGGAATAGTGGGACAGAGGAAACCAGACTGGCCACGCTGTCATCTTTGAAGCCCAGCACCAGGTCGAACGTGACGTGAACGTCGAAGTTCACGGCATCCTTTTGCGACGATGGCAGAACCACGCAAGACGGACATTTTTGTGGGCCAAAGTGGTCACACAGTTTCATGTGGTCTGAGCTAATGGGGAGGTTTAAGAATTTGTCACAAGGACCAAGCATTCCTAAAAGATCAAGGGATTCCTCTCCAAATAGATTTAAACCCAAGGGAAAACAAAAGCTGTCAAGGTCTGCGGTCTGAAAATATATGTGCCTTGACTCCTGTAGGAATTAGAGGCCAAGAACTGGGACTCTTTTTGCTCCTGGTATACAAGGTGGATTCCATTCTCGCAAGAGATTTGTCAAGGCAAACCTCTTACCAGGAGAGGCCGTTGAGCACACTGGGAAGGACATCAACTCCAGTACAGGGCTTGCTCAGCAACTTGCTAACTGAAACTTAACCTTTCTGAGCCTCAGTTTACCCTTGAAGAAGGGATCATTGACCTGTCGGAGTTGTAGGGTTAAGAAATGCACAATGTAAGTTCTCAGTATGTGACCCAGCTGGTGCCACGTAAACACTATTCAGGAATAAAGGCCTGCAGAGGTCACATCTGAATAGGGTGGTACTCAGAGCCCCTTAACAGGATGTGAACAAGTGACCTAATCCTGTGGCTCTCAACGGAGGGTCATTTTGCCCCCAGCGGACATCTGGCAACGCTTGGGGACATTTGACTGTCAGATGTGCACACACATAGGGGATAGAGGCATCTAGGGAGTACAGGCCAGGGATGTTGAAACCATCCTATGATGTACAGGAGAGCCCCCACACCCGTGTCAGGATCACCTGCATTGTGGGTTTTATTTATTTTTAAAACATTTTGAAAGAGAGCATGAGCCAGGGTTGGGGCAGAGAGATGGGGTGGGGGTGGGGGGATCCCAAGCAGGCTCTGTGCTGTCAGCACAGACCCTGATGCAGGGGTCAATTCCACAAACTAGGAGATCATAACCTGAGCCTACATCAAGGATCGGTTGCTTAATGGACTGAGTCACTCAGTCGCCCCAGGAGTTGTAGGTTTTAATGTTTTTATTTATTTTTGAAGCAGAGAAAGAGAGCATGAGCAGGGGAGGAGTAGAGAGAGAGAGAGAGAGAGAGAGAGAGACACAGAATTCGAAGCAGGCTCCAGGCTCTAAGCTGTCAGCACAGTGGCCGATGTGGGGCTCGGCCTCATCAACCAGGAGATAATGACCTGAGCCAAAGCTGGACGCTTAACCCACTGAGCCACCCAGGTGCCCCAAGGAGTTGTAGGTTTTATTTATTTATTTTTTTTTTTAAATTTTTTTTTTTCAACGTTTTTTATTTATTTTTGGGACAGAGAGAGACAGAGCATGAACGGGGGAGGGGCAGAGAGAGAGGGAGACACAGAATCGGAAACAGGCTCCAGGCTCCGAGCCATCAGCCCAGAGCCTGACGCGGGGCTCGAACTCACAGACCGTGAGATCGTGACCTGGCTAAAGTCGGACGCTTAACCGACTGCGCCACCCAGGCGCCCCAGGAGTTGTAGGTTTTAAATGTACCTTCCCAGTGCTCATCGCAGATAACTTGGGGTTGGAGTTAAGGGCAGATCCCAGGAACCAAAAAAAAAAAAAAAAAAAAAAAAATTAAGTTTGAGAGAGGAGGAGAGAAAGATCAAGTGAGGGCAGCAGAGGGGCAGGGAGCGAGACACCAGGCACGGTCTCCCAAGACAAAGCGTGAGATCAGGACTTGAGCCGAAATCAAGAGCTGGATAATCCACCTACCGCCACCCTGGCATCCCGGAACCCATACTTTTAAAACAGGCCCCAGTGATTACGGCATATGCTCTAAGCCCTTGCTACTTGAAGGGTGGTCCCAGAGCTTCTAGTTATCAGCGTAACTTGGAAGCTTGTTAGAGAAGCAGAACCTCAGGTCCCAGACCAACAGAATCAATCTGCCCCTTAACAAGATCCCCAGGTGATTCCTGGGCACATTAAAATAGGAGCCCAATGCCAAGGCAACGCGTAAGTGCTCCAGGATTACCTGGAGGGCTTATTAAGGCACAGGTAGCTTGGGCTTCATCTTTAGAGTTCCTGATTCAGTGGAGCTGGAGTAGAGCTGGTGATTTTTTCGTTATCTAACACGTTCCCAGCTGATGCTGATCTGCCAACCACACTTTAAATATTTTAATATTTATTTTTGAGACAGAGAGAGACAGAGCATGAATGGGGGAGGGGCAGAGAGAAAGGGAGACACAGAATCCGAAGCAGGCTCCAGGCTCTGAGCTGTCCGCACAGAGCCCGATGTGGGGCTCGAACTCACAGACTGTGAGATCATGACCTGAGCCGAAGTTGGACGCTTAACCGACTGAGCCACCCAGGCGCCCCTAAATGTTTACTTTTGAGAAAGGACACACGCACCCATGCACGGGAGGGGCAGAGAGATAGACCTAATCAGAAGGTGGCTCCACGCTGTCAGCACAGAGCCAGATGTAGGGCTGGAACTCACAAACGGAGATCATGGCCTGAGCTTAAGTCAAGAGTTGGATGCTTAACAGGCTGAGCCACCCAGGTACCCCTGGCAACCACACTTTTGCAAGCTCTGAAGGGCTGGCTCAGAGGAGATGCTGAAGCTTAGGGGGCTAGAAGTCTTCCAACCGATCAGAACCCGCACCTGCCGGATCTGAAACCCATCACTATGTGCCCTGGAAGCAAACCCCAAACCTTGCACTCTAGCAATGCATATTAAAGACGACAAATTCTGGGGGCGCCTGGGTGGCTCAGTCGGTTAAGCGTCCGACTTCGGCTCAGGTCACGATCTCACGGTCCGTGGGTTCGAGCCCCGCGTCGGGCTCTGTGCCGACCGCTCAGAGCCTGGAGCCCATTTCACATTCTGTGTCTCCCTCTCTCTCTGCCCCTCCCCCGTTCATGCTCTGTCTCTCTCGGTCTCAAAAATAAACGTTAAAAAAAAAAATTTAAAGACAACAAATTCTGGAGGGTTTTTAATCCCACAGATACCAAGGAAGATTGAAAAGTGAAATCTACGTGAGAGGTCGTAAGGCGCCGTAGTTTCGGGAACTGACCGCGAAGCCAGCTGCGAAGTTTCAAATTTCGGTTCTATCATTTATTAGCCTTGTGGCCCCTGAGAGTTGCTCTGCTTTCCTATTCCTCCATTTCCGTATCTAAAATGGGGATCACGGCTCTGATTTCGTAGGTTTAGGTGAAGGTTAAGTCTTAGTATATATAAAAGGACCTGTCACTTAAGTCACTAAATCATCATTACGGTTTTTATTGACGTGTATGCACGTGAGCCACGATTCTCCACGGGAGGGAGACACATCGTGCCACGAAGGTGTGGAAACAGGCTGAAGAGACTGAGGGGTGAAAGTGGTAACAAAACTGTCCAATGGTAGAAAGGGGCATCCAGGTAAAATGTGGAGTGGCATGGAAGGGCCCCCCAAAGGGACTTCCTTCTCTTTTAAACATCCAGGAAGCCAGTGAAAGCTCGAAGCCCACATTCTCCTGAGCACCGTGCAGATGGGACAGGGTCCCTTCTCATCTCAAAGTGGGGGTGGGCCACGTTTGACAGGACCCCGTTTAGCACAGTGGGCCCTTTAACCCTAGGAAAAACTGCCGTTCCTTTTAGAAGGTTACCCTCAGGGCTTTTTTCTGTTTGTTTTTTTTTTTTGTTTTTTTTTTTTAAACTGGTCACCACTGAAGTCCTACCAGGTGACCTGCTGTGTTTTAGTTCTTCCAAAGCCTATCTGAGTTGCCAACCCATTTGCCAGTTAACCTTAAAGCAAAGTAAGACCTCCACAAACCTCAAAAAGGAGGTGGGCCTTTTGTTCAGCTCGACAGACCTAAGATGCAGGGGAAAAACCGCGTCAGTAGGAAGGTTTTTTGTCTCTGCAGCGGTGGCTAGTGTTTAGTTCTGATTATGCCCTGCTCCCACAGGGGCACCCCAAATACTGCACGGTACAGACCGCGCCACAAGCCTTCTAAACAGAGGGGGTCTCTACTACACTATACTGAGAAAAGAGGCCCATGGCACTGACCAACAGCCAGGGGTCCTTCAGGTTATGCTCTTTGATAATGGCTTCCCCCAAAAGATTCAACACCCCCCCAGTTCTTTTAGAAGATCAGCAAGGGGCCTGCCCCCCCCCCCCCCAAACCAGTGGCAACCTGGGTCCATCACGGTCCTTGGGCACAAAGGTAGTTAGGGAGTTTTGGTTAATGGGAATACCATCCAGCCAAACTTCAGTTTTAGATACTATCATTTGAGGAGTAGTTTCCTTAAGTTTCTCCCCTCCTCCACCTCCTTGGATATGTGGTTCTCAAAGCCCACACCAGAACGATCTGCACTGCTGGACGTCTGACCCGAGGTCCCTTGCTCCCTTTCCTGGGCCGAGAAAATGCAGAGAGAAGGAGAGAAGAAAGTTCATTTGGGACTAAGGAGAGATTCTCAACGAACTGCGGGAGAAGGGCAGGGAGAGGCGATCGAGTGAGAATTTACATTACCTTAATCCGAGGCCGAGATTATCGGAACGTAAGCGCTTTAGAAATGCAGATTCCCCAGCCCCGCCTCACCCCAGAGATTCCAACGGGGGCGGTGCCCAAGGGTGGACGCAGGAATTTAGCGAGTTAGCAAAGCTCTCCACAAGCCGAAGCTCCACGGACCATAACGCCCTGAGGGATTAGGGTAGTCGGGGGGCCTCGTAGCTTCGCTCCGAGCCCCTCCAGCCACTCTGCAGCCGGCTCGGCCCGCTAAGTCCTACCGTGGCGCTGCTCTGCTCAACACACCCCTCCCTCCAGAGCCTCGCTTCGAGTAAAAGGTGAAGTCCTTACTGGACCCAACCCTCCCTCCCCCACCCCAGGCTACAACCTCGATGACTCCCCCCGCGGCCCCCACTGGCCGTTTCTCCTACCTGGTTCCTCTTCCCCCAGCCACCTCCAAGCCTCTCCCCCACACCCTTTGACGATGCCCACCTCGGGGAGGCCCTCCCCGGACCATGTGAAATACCTCCTCCCCTGCTTCAGGGTTGCAGCCGGCGCTCACCCCCAACGCACCTTACGCCTCACCGCTCTATCTCGAGTCCCATCTTTCCCGACCCCACTCGGCCCTAAACTCGAGCAAGAGCGGGATTTTTGCTCGTTCGTTGCTGTGTCCCGTCCCCCACCCCGGCCCCTGCGGACACTCAGACGTCTTTCGGAAATCCCCCTGGGCTCGGGACGCCGCACTCAGAAGACTCACCTTCCAGGCGCCCCGCCCCGGACCAGCGCCAAAGAAGCAGGTCCAGGACCCGGGCGCCGGCGCACCCCGAAGCCGGCCTCGGACAGGGTCTCGGGGCGCCCGCCCAGCGCCTTGGAGAGAAGATTCGCGATTCGCTAGCGCTCGGGAGGCGCGGCGTAGTTCGCCCCGGGAGAGAGAATTCGCAGGGAGGTGTAATTTACAAAGGCGCGCGGCGGGGGCGCCGAGGGCTGAGCCGCCGCGCTCGACTTGGGGGCCTCAGCCGCCCTTCCCCGCCCGAGGCCTCGCACCCACGCAGGTCCCGGGACCGTCCGAACAACCGCCCGCAGCGCTACTCACCCGACAGCCCCCCCCCCCTCGGGGGCAGCGTCGGCGACCCCCGGGCGCGCGGGCTGCGGCCCCTCCGAGTTCAGGTGCTGGGGCTTGGCCTGTTTGCGCCGCGACATGGCGAGCCGATCGCGGCCCCCGGCGCCGCGCACGCCAGTGGCCCGCCTCTCCCACGACCGCTTCCCGGAGTTCGGAAATTTCCCCCCAACCCCGCGACCGGAGCGCGCATGTCCCGGCAATTTTGCGCCTCGGCCGAGCAGGGCGATTTATCAAGAACCCTGACGGCTGATTGGCCCGGCGCCAAGGCCTCGGGGGGTCCCGGGGAAGCGCGGGCCGCGCCGCTGCAGCCCACACCACCCGAGAGCTCGTTAGAAATGCAGACTCTCGGGCTCCACCCCAGACCCGCCGAATCAGAATCTGCATTTTAACAAGCTCCCCAGGTGATTCGCATGCACATTAAAGTTGCAGAGACCGTGTCTGCATTTTAACGAGATCCCCAGGTGATTCGCTTGCCCATTAAAATTTCAGAAGCACAGCTCTCCTCCAACTTTCCTGCGCGCACGAATCACTGGGGATCTCGTTAAAATGCAGATTCTGACTCAGTGGGTCTGGGGTGGGGCCTGAGCTTCGGTATTTCTAACGAGCTCCCAGGTGGTACCACTGCCGCTGCGGCTGCACAGGCCGTGTTCTTAGATTCTGACTTAATTGGTCTGGGCTGAAGCCTGGGCATTAGTGTACATATATATATATATATATTTTTTTTTTCTTAAGCTCCCCAGGTTATTTTGACGTGCAGCCAAGGCTGAGAAGCACGACCTCCAGCATATTCGCATTTAAAATTTAAATGAGGCCAGAGAGTCTCCAACGGCAGATGAACCACTTTATGGAGGAGCTCATTAAAAATGCAGATTTCGGAAAGTTTTGGCTTCAGGCGGCGGAGCCCGGCAATCTGTATTTCTACACGGCGCCCCCAAACCCCGTCCCTCGTCCGGTGACTCTGGCGCCCCAGGTCTAGGACCACACGCGCGAGAAGCCTCGGGGCCAGCAGGGGAGTGGGCCTGCCTAGCAGGTGACTGAGGCGTGGTCTGGGGAGGGGAGGTGTTGAGCTAATTGGCGTTCAAGCTCAGACTGGCTGGGACCTTGATGAGACCCGAGGGGGACCTGTCCTTGCATCAGGTTAACACGGGGAGCAAGAGAGCCACCTACACCGCTCAGGTGTTTACTTTCTACAAATTGGGGAGTTGCTCAAGGCGGGGCTGTACCCTAAGCTTGCCCCAACCTGCGAATCACGAGAGGGCCCTCGTTAGAAAGGACCCGGGCTCGGCTCTGAATCCGTGGGGACGAGGGCCTAAGCATCTGCGTGTCTGACAGCAAGGATGGTGAAAGTTTACTTTGTGGCTAGGGCGGGCCCCGTGGGGCTCGGCAGCCGCCTGTAACCCGTCTCCTTGGGGTTACCGTTGGCAAATCGTGGGGTAGGGCCTGCGGGATGAACATTTTTACTTTTCTCAAAAACTGAGCTGTTCTCCAACTTCCCGCTGATTTTCAAGTTCTGAATTGACTTTAGGGATGGTTGTGTAATGCCAGCTGAGGTCACTCAAGGTTAAATTACTTATTTATGACTTAAAAAAAAAAAAAAGCAATCCCTACCCCCAACGTGGGGCTTGAACTCACCCCCCAGAGATCAAGACTCGTGTGCTCTACGGACTGAGCCAGCCAGGTGCCCCGGGATTAAGTTATAGAGCCAATTTTTTTTTAACCTTTAAACTTTTCTTTCTTTCTTTAATGTTTACGTTTATTTTTGAGACAGAGAGAGACAGCATGAGCAGGGGAGGGGCAGAGAGAGAGACACACAGAATCCGAAGCAGGCTCCAGCCTCCGAGCTGCCAGCACAGAGCCTGAGGCGGGGGCTTGAACCCACAAACTGCGAGATCATGACCTGAGTCCCAGTGGGATGCCCAACCGACTGAGCCACCCTGGTGCCCCAACCTTTAAACTCTCCTTTGGGATGTGCGTGTAGTTACACATACACATAAAGCCATTTGAAAACCTATTATGTGCTTACTTTTATTGTGTCTGGTGGAATGTCTCAAGAGGATACTGGATAAACTGGGGACAGCGGTTGTTGCCTCTGGAGAAGTGCCCCCAGCCAGAAGGATGGGAGATCGCTGGCACCCCGTTTATACTGCCTGCGGTGTGTATGTGTTTGTATTTGATATTTATATGGCATTTCATCAGCTCAGGTGCCCAGGATTGGATTAATCCTTGGTACGTGACACCTGGTCATTACTGGTCATTGCTGGCTTGAACGGTGGCTTATTTGGTCCCTGGCTTATTAGGATATAAGAGATATTAGGGAGCCCAAAGCTGGGAGCATCAGTGTTACGTAGAGTCTCTCCTATGGCCCCCTCCTCCAATTTCATGGCTGTCAATCTAAACCCCATACACTTCATTCCTTTGCTTTATCTTTTCAGTAAGTTCTTTTGCACGTGCATGTAATCTTAAAAGACAATTTTAATTAAAAAAAATTTTTTTAACGTTTATTTATTATTGAGAGACAGACACAGAGTGTAGGCAGGGGAGGGGTAGAGAGAGGGGGAGTCACAGAATCTGAAGCAGGCTCCAGGCTCGGAGCTGTCAGCACAGAGCCCGACGCGGGGCTCGAACCCACGAACTGCGAGATCATGACCTGAGCCGAAGTCGGTCGCTTAACCAGCTGAGCCACCCAGGTGCCCCACAATTTTAGTTTTTTTCAAGAACTAAAAAAGCGTATGTAATTTTCTAGGAATCCCCCATATTATATTGCTAAAAGCATCCACATTGCTGTGAAAATAGCACAGTTTATTCATCTGCCCTCCTGGTGGTGGGCACTTGGGTTGTTTCCCAGTCTTTCTGAAGCGTGTGGGTATCATCTGTGACCCTTCTAAAAAAGTGTCAGAGTTTGGGGCACCTGGGTGGCTCAGTCGGTTAAGCGTCCGACTTCGGCTCAGGTCATGATCTCACAGTTCGTGAGTTCGAGCCCCGCGTCCGGCTCTGTGCTGACGGCTCGGAGCCTGGAGCCTGTTTCAGATTCTGTGTCTCCCTCTCTCTCTGCCCCTTCCCTGCTCATGCTCTGTCTCAAAAATAAATAAACATTAAAAAAAAGTGTCAGAGTTTAAGTGAATGTACACATTTTCAGATTGCAGGTGACCCTTTAAGAGATTATGCTAATGTGCTGGCACCAGATTACATTTTTGCCAGCAAAGGGAGAGAGAGATACTGTGGAGCCACATCCTTTCCTATACTCGGTATTATCAGACATGTGAATATACAATGATATTTCACTGTGGTCTTGATTTGCATTTTCCCTGCATGCATTGTTTCCAACACACAAAAAAGGCAAAATTATTGTTTTTCACAAAAGTAATGACAGCAACTGATAAAATTGGTTTCATTTCTTTGAAGGCACTGTTTTATGATTTTTTAAATACATCTATTCAAAGTTACTGTGTAAATTAAGTTTATTACCATGTATGGTTTTAATGGCTTGACTCGAAGGGTCTAAATGAAAAATTGAAAGAAAAATGGAGGCGCGCCTGGCTGGCTTAGTTCGTAGACCACTCGAATCTTGATCTCCGGGGGGTGAGTTCAAGCCCCACGCTGGGTATAGAGCCTACTAAAAAAAAAAAAAAAACCCAAAACAAAAAAAAAAACACACAAAAAGCCCCCCAAAACTGAGGTGCCTGGGTGGCTCAGTCAGTTAAGCGTCTTGGCTCAGGTCATGATCTCACGGTTCGTGGGTTCGAGCCCCACGTCAGGCTCTGTGCTGACAGCTCAGAGCCTGGAGCCTGCTTCAGATTCTGTGTCTCTGTCTCTCTCCCTCTCTGCCCCTCCCTGGCTAGCGCTCTGTCTCTGTCTCTCTGACTATCAAAAATAAATAAACATTAAAAAAAAATTGAGGGGTTCCTGGGTGGCTCAGTTAAGCGTGTTCACTCAGGTTATGAGACTTTGGCTCAGGTTATGATCACACGGTTTCTGGGTTCGAGCTCCGCATCAGACTCTTTGCTGACAGTTCAGAGCCTGGAGCCTGCTTGGGATTCTATGTCTCCTTCTGTCTCTGCCCTTCCTCCACTCACACTGTCCTCTACTCTCTCTCAAAAATAAATAAATGTAAAAAAAACAAAAACAAAAAATATAACTCCTAGAGATCTACGTAAAAGCAGGGTGTCACTCAATGGTTATGATAAATCACACTTCTCCTCCAATTCCATTCACCAGTTATACAAATTGACTATTTTCTTGAAATCCAGCTCATAAATTTTCATCTTCCCTGATAATCAAACCCGAGGCTTTTGCAAATTAAACTAAAGAGGGCACATCACTACGTCTTTAACAGATGGATTTCAAACCACTGTGCTTGGACAATGTTTAAACAGATTAGAAAATTCTATCGCTAAGTTTAAACACGCAGAATGAGGTTTTTTCTGGGTGACACCTTTTCATTGTCCTTCGGCAACAAAATCACAGAACAAAGAAACTACGGTCAAACATGCATTTCAAAATACTTCCTCCACAGGGTGTATCCCTTCCGGAAAGTCTAATTTTCAACCCTTGCCACTTTTTAAAGGGAAAAGATCTGTAATTTTGATCACTTAAGTCTCTTGCCAAGAGCTAAACGGTGCCCTCTGAGTTCTACAAAAGATTCTCCTTATCCCTCTACATCTCTTTACAGAGCATCATAAAGATTGAGAGGCAGTAAAATGTAATAACACATGGACTAGAGCCAGCCTGAGTTGAAATCCTGGCTCCGTTACCGTGTGACCTTGGGAAAGCCGTTCTGTGCTCCAGTTTTCTCATCAGTAAAATGGCAATGCTCATATGACTAGGGCAGTCGTGAGGACGAATGGGTTTCCGTATGCAAAGTACAGAGAACAACGTCTAGTGCCGAGGGGGTAAGAGTTAACAATCACTATAACGGAGTACGAGTATTAGTTTACCAGTACAAGTTGTCATGTATAATAAGAGCTCCCACTCACCCGGCATTGGGGGTTCCAATTAACGAGGCGCAGACGCTGTTTTCCGTGGAAATAAATGGGAAGCAAATGAGACTGTGTTGACTTTACGGAACCCTCAGGAGCTGCAGATCTTCCCTGCTTTCATAACACCTTCAGTATATGTATATTAAATGAGGAATTCAATGCTACTCATTGCATTTGGCGCACGTAAGTGCTTTCTTTTTTAAGAGAAACAGTCATTGCTCACCTCAGTGCTGTCCTGTCCCTTACCTTTTCTCCACTATGGATACGGGAATGAAAGAACGGGTAAATGTTTTCCAGGTACAAATGGTTCCCAAACAGGAAGTAAAGGCAGACAGGAGCAAGTCTGACTTCTTCATTCATCTGCCAAGAATTTATTTGTTCAACTGATTATTTTTTGACTTCTCGCTGTTGCGTGGCTCCGTTCCAGGTGTTGGGTATAGAGCCACACGCAAGACAAACAAGATCCCTCAGGGCAGCTAGAGGACGAATGAATGAATGAATGAATGAGGGCAAAAGGTCACTTCGGATAACAATGGGTACCACAATCAAGATGACATGGGGTGGTGTGACCCAGGGTGACTGGGTGGTGCAGGGGAGGGCAGCTGAGTCTGGCTAGAAGAGACCTGCGAGCTAACACCTGATCTAATAGGCAGCCATGGGAAGAAACAGAGAGAGAGCATTTCTGGGAGAAGAATCCAGAGCAAAGGCTCTAAGAAAATCAGCTTTGTCATGTTTGAAGCAAAGCAAGAAGCATCCGTGGCTAGCTGGTCGCCAGAAAGAAAAATATATGGCTTGTAAGAAGTTGGAAAAACAAAGTGCCAGCTCACTTATGAGCAAAGAAATGCAAGTTGAAATAAATTGAAATACTGTTTTATATCCTCTCTTGACAGAACAGATTAAACACACACACGTTATTAGCAAAGGTGAGCATGGGCTTTTTCTCCCCCACGCTGCACGTCTCAGACTTTACTGTTCAGGAGAATCACCTGGGGACCTTGTTAAATGCAGATTCTGACTCCAGCGTGACTCAAAATTTAACATGAATACGGATCACCCGGGGACCTTGTTAAGGCGTGGATTGTGATTTCTCAGACCTTCATGTGCAGAAGAATGACCTGGTGATCTTGTTAAAAGCAGATTCTGGGCAACAAACCTCTAAGAGTTATACAGCCTCACTGCCTCGCTAATTATAAGGGAATGAATATTAAATAACCCTAAATTCCACACACAGCCCCCCCCTCCTCCCCCGCATCAGATCAGTGAAAATTAAGAATGCTGGTAACATCTACCGTTAGCAAGAGTGCAGGGAAATTGGTCTTCTAACGCGTTGGTGGCAGGAGCGTGAAGGTTCATAGGTGCTGCAGAGGGCAATTTAGCAGTACTTTTTTTTGTTTTTTAAAAAAAAAATTTTTTTTTTAAACGTTTATTTATTTTTGAGACAGAGACAGAGCACGAACGGGGGAGGGGCAGAGAGAGAGGGAGACACAGAATCGGAAGCAGGCTCCGAGCCATCCGCCCAGAGCCCAACGCGGGGCTCGAACTCACGGACCGCGAGATCATGACCCCAGCCGAAGTTGGACGCTCGACCGACGGAGCCCCCCAGGCGCCCCTACAGTACTTTGTTAAACGTGCCCTGCCAGTGACCTATCAATTCTGCTTCCATCTGTTCTCCAGAGAAACGTCTGCACACGTGCGCAAGGGAGCAAGGATGTTTGTGGCAACACTAATATCGTAGCGAAACAAAACAAAACAACCCCCCCAAAACCAAAAACCCACAAACCATTGAGAAACAACCTAACAATGCCCAGCAACAGGGGACTGGTTAGGTTAAACTAAGGTTTAACCATACCACGGAACACCAGGCAACAAATGGAAGTAATCATCTCCCCCTCTCTCTGCCCCTGCCCTGCTCTCTCTCTCTCTTTAAAAAAAAAAAAAAAATTAATGTTTATTTATTTTTGAGAGAGAGAGACAGAACATGAGCGGGGGAGGGGCAGGGAGAGAAGGAGACACAGGATCCAAAGCAGGCTCCGAGCTGTCAGCAAAGAATCCAACGTGGGGCTTGAACTCACAGACCACGAGATCATGAATTGAGCTGAAGTTGGATGCCCAACCGACTGAGCCACCCAGGCGTCCCTCTCTCTCTCTTAAAATAAATAAATAAACTTAAAAAAAAAATAGGGACTGTATTCCCATCCTGCTTGATAGTTAAAAAGTAATAATTAAAATACTTAACTAACTGATGTTTCTTTTTTCTTTTTTTTAAATTTCTTTTAACATTTATTTTTGAGAGACAGAACGAGACTCAGCAGGAGTGGGGTAGGGGCAGAGAGGCAGGGGAGGGGGAGGAGACACAGAATCCGAAGCAGGTTCCAGGCTCTGAGCTGTCAGCACAGAGCCCGACGCGGGGCTCGAACTCACAGACCGCGAGATCATGACCTGAGCCAAAGTCAGGCGCTTAATCGACTGAGCCACCCAGGCGCCCCTGATGTTTCTTTTTTAAAAAAATGTTTATTTATTTTGAGAGAGAGAGAGAGTGAGAGCACGAATTAGTGAGGGGCAGAGAGAGAGGGACAGTGAGGATCCCAAGCAGGCTCTGTGCTGTCAGCACAGAGACTGATACAGGACTTGATCTTGTGAGATCATGACCTGAGCTGAAATCAAGAGCTTAACCAGCCGCTTAACCAACTGAGCCACCCAGGCGCCCCAAGTGATGGTTGTCATACAATGTGATACATTTTATATGACCATAATGGACAATAATGTATTTCTCTGTGTGCCGATACAGAATATTCTCAAGATATGTTAAGTGAAATATTCAAAGGACGGAAAAGTAGATAAATTATGCTATTGTGTGTATGTATGTATGTATATATGTAAAAACATACATATATAACAGCATCTCTCTATTACATTTCACACACACACACACACACACACACACACACACACACACACGAATGCAGAGACCAGGGAACTGGGAACATGCATCATCCATGGGGACAGGACATCAGTTGTCTGAATGACATCTTAATATATACTTTTTGGCAATCTCATTAGTTAAAAAACATTTTAAATCATAAAATTTGGCACACCTACAGGCGTGCATAAGACGCAAACGTGCAGCTTATGGAATGAAACAAACATCCTTGTAACCACTGACAACTTAAGGTCTTAGTACCAAAGATAGTGCTTTTAAAAAAATTTTTTTAATGTTTACTTATTTATTTTTGAGAGAGAGAGAGAGAGTGAGCAAGCAGGGGAAGGACAGAGAGAGAGGGAAACAGAATCCCAAGCAGGCTCTGTACCGTCAGCACAGAGCCTGATGCGGGGCTTGAACCCACGAACCTGAGATCATGACCTGAGCTGTAACCAGGAGTCGGAGCTTAACTGATTGAGCCGCCCGGGCGCCCCTCAAAGAGATGCTTCACATGCTCCTGTCCGTTAGCCTCTCCTGCCTTCTGCCACCTTCTTTCGCTAGTTCTAATTTTGTGTAATTATGATTTAAAAATAGTTTTGTCACTGTACATCAACCATACTTCGATGAAAAACAACAACAGTTTCGTCACCTAAATAATGATGCTTAGTTTTGCCGCCTTTTGAGCTGCATGAGTAATATTCCTTCAAGTGCTTCTTGAAGTGTGTGAGATGCGCCCGTGGTGAGGCAGGCAGCTGGAGTCCACACTTGAATATACCACATTTTACACCTTCGCCGCCAATGGGCGGTTTCCAATTTGGTAATTATGAGCAATGTAGCTATCGACACTCTTGCACAGATCTCCTGATTCTTGGGTGTAAATTGCTCTACGCCCAGAATCTGCATTTAACAAGATCCCCAGGCGATTCTTCTGTACCTTATGGTTTGAGGAGCACTGAGGTCAGAATCTGCTTCTTAACAAGGTCTCCCGGTGATCTGTATCCGTGTTAAAGTTAGGGACGCACTGGAATCAGAATCTGCATTTTATTTTTATTTATTAAAAAGGAAAATTTAACGTTTATTTATTATTGAGAGACAGAGAGACACAGAGTGTGAGCAGGGGAGGGGCAGAGAGAGGGGGAGACACAGAATCCGAAGCAGGCTCCAGGCTCTGAGCCGTCAGCACAGAGCCTGACACGGGGCTCGAACTCACGAGCTGTGAGATCATGACCTGAACCGAAGTTGGTCGGCTAACCGACTGAGCCACCCAGGCGCCCCTCAGAATCCGCATTTTAACAACGTCCCCCCGGTGCCTCTCACCGACGGTACGGCTGAGACGTGCAGCGGTGGGGAGGGAGAGCTGGATCACAGCATATGCTCACCTGCAACTTTCCCAGGAAGTGCCAAACTGTTTTCCAGTGTGACTGTGTCAATTTACATTCCCGGCAGCATATGTAACTTTTAAGATGAAAATGACTGGGGGGACAAAAGGGAACTAGTTAAAAAAGTCACCAGGGCACAGTCTCATTCGAAAATGTTCATAACGGGGCGCCCGGGGGGCTCCGTCGGTTAAGCATCCGACTCTTGATATCGGCTCAGGTCATGATCTCGCGGTCCGTGAGTTTGAGCCCCGCGTCGGGCTCTGTGCTGACAGCTCGGAGCCTGGCGCCTGCTTCGGATTCTGTGTCTCCCTCTCTCTGCCCCTTCCCCGCTCATGCTCTGTGTCTCTCTGTCTCTCAAAAATGAATAAACGTTTAAAAAAAAAATTAAAAAGAAAAGACTTCTAAGCTTCTAGATCTCGGGCAGGGTGTGGCAACATGGGTTGTCGGTTGTCTTAGCCAGTCCTGAGAAAAGTGAGTTTCCGATCCCTTTCCAGCAACATCGAAATCACCCAGACCGATCGTCACCTGCAGATTCTTTTCGTGTTTCCATGTCTTAGGCCACAGTCTCCCTGACTCTTGACGTTGTCCATTAGGGCTTGCCCCAGAGCCATTCGCTTGTTGGCCAAACATTTATGGGGTTCTCTCCGGTTTTGAGGCACCGTGCTAACCTCCAGGAATGCACCAGCAGGCCTTTGAGAAAGTCACAGATGAACGACGATGGAAAATAAGGAAACAGGCAGTTACGAGACAGTGTGATAAAGGTTCACACAGTGGTCAGGGAACGCTTCCTGCCACAGGCCGATTCGTAACAGGGTGAGTCGGTCTTGGGCAGGTACAGAAGTGGGGTGAAGAGGGTCACAGGCACAGCAACAGCCTGTGCAAAGACCAGGAGGTAAGAGATAGCCGTTTTGAGAAGCCTCAGTCTGGCCGGAGGTGGGCGGGACGCTGGCGATGAGGCAAAGGAGGCCGGTGGGAGGTCGACTCCATGGCCTTGTAAGGCAGACAGGATACATTCAACCGTTTCCTGCTCCCTCTTTCCCTTCTCTTCCTGTTCAGCTTCGGACACATCCAGAGGCCAATTCCAGGCTTGGTTTGACAAGGTGAAGTTACTTCACCTCTCCTCGCCCGAGAAGCAGCCATGCTGACAGTGGTAATGACTCTGACCACGAAGACCGTGAACGCTCACTGATGCTAAGGCCCAGTCTCACCAGCGCTTCGCAGATGTGTGCTTTGTACAAGCCTCTTAACCTCTCGAGCCTCAGTCTCATCTGTAAAATGGGGATAATAATTCAACCTACCTCAAAGGGGTTTCCTGAGTATTCAAAGGGAGTGTATGGAAAGGGATCGACAAGCAGTCGAAGAAGAACGTCATGAAGAATGTTACTTGTCATTGTGGTCGGCAGTCACCCGCCTACTCCCCCTACACGATACTAACTTTGAAAACTATTGCACAAGATAACCTCACACCTGTCAGAACGGCTAACGGTAACAACACAGGAAACACCAGATGTTGGCCAGGGTGCGGAGAAAGGGGAACCCTCTTGTACCGCTGGTGGGAATGCAAACTGGTGGGGCCGCTCCGGAAAACGGTATGGAGCTTCCTCAGAAAGTTACAGATAGATCTGCCCCGTGACCCAGCAATTGCACTGCTAGGTAGCAATTTAGCCCAAAAGATACAAAAATACCGATCCGAAGGGCAACGTGCACTCCGATGTTTACAGCAGCATTACCAACGTAGCCAAACTATGGAGAGAGCCCAAAAGTCCATCGACTGACAAATGGATAAAGATGTGGCATATATACATACACAATGGAATATTACTCAGCCATGAAAAAGAACGGAATCTTGCTGTTTGCAACGATGTGGATGGAGCCAGTGGGCATTATGATAAGTGAAATAAGTCAGCCAGAGAAAGACAAATACAATATGATCTCACTCATATGTGAAATTTAAGAAACAAAACAGATGAACACATGGGAAGGGAAGACAAAGAAGGGGGAAGCAAACCATAAGAGACTCTTAACTATAGAAGACAAACTGAGGGTTGACACAGGGAGGGGGGGTGAGGATAGGCTAGATGGGTGATGGGCACTAAGGAGGGCACTTGCTGGGCTGAGAACTGGGTGTTATATGTAAGTGATTCTACTTCTACTAAATTCTACTCCTAAAACCAATATTATACTATATATTAACTAGCTAGAACTTAAAAATTTGAAAAAGAAAAAAAAACTGTTATAAAATATAATAACAATTATTATAAATGCTGATTTTACTTAATACCTACATTGTGCTGGGAGTGCTGGGGATACACTGGTGAAAAAGACAGAAGGGGCTGTATCTGGAACACTTAGTGTTCAGCTGTACTATAATGCAGGCCATGATGTGATCCTGTGTTTAGTTACGCTAGTCCTTTGAGTTTTTTTTTTAACAGAGACCAAATAAAAGTGATGAATGAAAATAGAAGGTTTACTTCTGGCGGATGATGCCGCAGGAGATCAGCCGGGGACCCGTGTCCTAGCGTATTGCTGTACGAGCCCCTGGGGTGTTTCTCTCAAGGTGAAGATCCACACCTGTGATCCAGTCCATGGGAAGGAGCAAAAAGGGAGAGGAAGGCAAGCAGCTGTCTTTTACACAGTAACCCAGAATGTGTATCACTTCCTGGTTGTCTCCCATTGGCCAGCATTTAGTCACATGGTCACAGGTAGCTGCAAGGGAGTCTGGGAATGTGGATTTAAAAAAATTTTTTTTTAATGTTTATTTATTTATTTAAAAAATTTTTAAATATTTTATTTTATTTTTGAGACACAGAGAGACAGAGCATGGATGGGGGAGGGTCAGAGAGAGAGGGAGACACAGAATCTGAAGCCAGCTCCAGGCTCCAAGCTGTCAGCACAGAGCCCGACGTGGGGCTCGAACTCACCGACCGTGAGGTCATGACCTGAGCCGAAGTCGGAAGCTCAACCGACCGAGCCACCCAGACGCCCCAATGTTTATTTATTTTTGAGAGACAGAGCACGAGGAGGAAAGGGAGTCACACAGTCTGAAGCAGGCCCCAGCTCCGAGCCATCAGCGCAGAGCCCGAGGCGGGGCTCCAACTCACAAACTGTGAGACCGTGACCTGAGCCAAAGTCAGTGGCCCAACCGACGGAGCCAGCCGGGCGCCCCAGGGAATGTGGATTCTAATAGGGTGGATGTGTGCCCAACTAAAACTTGGGGAAGATTTCTGGGAATTTATCCTACTGATACAGAGGCACACGCACAAAATGACGCCTCTATGAGATCCTTCACTGCAGCGCTCTCTGAAATTGCAAAAGCCAGGAAACAACCCAAGGGTTTGTCCACAGGTGAGATGCTGAATAAACTGTGATAAAGCCCCACACGATGCGATACTCTGCAGCTGCTAAAAAAAAATAAAAAAAGAATGAGGAATCCCTGTTTTACTAATATGGTAAGATTTTCTGAATATATTAAATGAAAAAAGCAAGGGACAGAACTGTCCCTTTTTTTGTTTTGCAAAAGGGAAGGAGGTAATGGAAGAATATTTTCGTATTTGCTTATGGTCGCATACAGAAACACTGGAAGGCTATAGAGTGTAGCAATTGCTGTTGGTGCCCCACCCACGGGCCCTCAACCTTGTCCCCTCAGTGCATGATGGACTGACTTCCAGCTGCCGGGACCACGTTTGTTTCAAAAAAAATTAAAAAAAAATTTTTTTTAATGTATATTTATTTTTGAGACAGAGACAGAGTAAGAGCAGGGAGGGACAGACAGAGAGGGAGACACAGAATCCAAAGCAGACTCCAGGCTCCGAGCTGTCAGTACAGAGCCCGACACAGGGCTCGAACCCATGAACTATGAGATCATGACCTGAGCCGAAGTCGGACGCTTAACCGACTGAGCCACCCAGGTGTCCCTGCACCTGCGTTTCTTTTTCTGGGGTTTTCTCTGTTTGTGAGCATTCACGTTGCCCCCCAGTGCAGCAGCCTGAAAGGCTTGGGCTGTCAATCTCTTCCTACTACCTCAGGAGCAGCTCTCAATCAGCAAATGCAGGGAGTTGGTGGATGAATACCTCAGCAACCTTGCCCCACAAATGGATAACTCTGGATGCATCGGTTCCTTCCTGCCTCCCAGGGGTTCCAGCAGGAGTAAGTGCCAGATGCCCACAGCAGCAGCTCTGCCCATCACACACTCTGTATCAGCTCTTTCCCTCCTCTGTCTCACTCCTGCACCCACCTGACTCTGGGTGTTTCCTGGGATCACCTCCCAAATAAGCTCCTTGCTCTCTAATCCTTGTCTCAGGGTCTGCTACTGGGGAAACTGCAATAAGACAAAGAAAAGAAGAAGGAAAAGGAGGAGAAGGAGGAGGAGGAAGAAGAGGAAGGGAAGAAAAAGAAGAAAGAGAAAAGGAAAGAAAGAGAGACAGAAAGGAAGAAAGAGAGAGAGAGAGAGAGAAAAGAAAGAAAGAAAAAGGAAGGGAAGAAAGAAAGAAAGAGAGAGAGAGAAAAGAAAGAAAGAAAGAAAAAGGAAGGGAAGAAAGAAAGAAAGAGAGAGAGAAAATAAAGAAAGAAAAAGGAAGGGAAGAAAGAAAGAGAGAGAGAGAAAAGAAAGAAAGAAAAAGGAAGGGAAGAAAGAAA
>NW_026059631.1:0-43802 GCF_023721935.1 Panthera uncia | reverse complement strand
TTCCAAAGTCACACGTAACTGATTTGATCAAGGAAACTCTTGCACGTCCTGGTAGGCGTGGGTAAGGAGAACTGTCTGCAGTTATTAACTACTCATTTACAAACATAAATTATAATTAGGTAGCTTTTTACCTGGGGCTTATTATATATCAGGCACTAGTCCCGCTCTATTACATACGTTAATTTATTTAATCTTTGTGACAATTCTGTGAGGAGACACTACGATTATCTTCATTTCATAAAGAAATAAGGCACAGAGGTCTCAAGTGATAGGACCAAGGTCATGAAGCTAATTAAACGACAGCCAGAGTTCAAACCAGGCATCCTGACTGTAGCCTTTGGGTTCGTAACCACCACACTGTATCTGAAGTTCACGTTCAAGACCTAAGGATGCGCGGTGCCTGGGGGGGCTCAGCCGGCTGAGTGTCCGACTTCGGCTCGTCATGATCTCATGGTTCGTGGGTTCGAGCCCCGCATCGGGCTCTGTGGTGACAGCTCAGAGCCTGGACCCTGCTTCGGATTCTGTGTCTCCTCTCTCTGCCCCTCCCCCACATGGACTCTGTTTCTTTCAAAAATGAATGTAAAACAAAACAAAAGCAAAAACAGAGTTCCTAAAAAAATATCGATAGTTCTCCAGGACAGAACACTGTCGATACCAGAAAGTGGCTCATCTTTCCAAATGCCTCATCCATGCTCCCTACCAAGGGCCACTCGACATCAGGCGGGTTTCACGTCCTCCTGGACACCAGAGGCAAAGTTTCAAGATTCCTGATCATAGCGTGTCACGTCGGTGCTTCCTGTACTTTACATGCAAATCTGGAAGGTACCATACACCCACAGAATTTAGTACCGACGCGAGCACCCTGCTGTCTATACGCCCAGTGGAGGGTACGACGTGTCCACAACGACAACAGCCACGATCCCTGCGAGCAGAATTTGACAAGAGCGACGTCTGCTTTGGGAAGGAAAAGGGAAGACAGAGAGTCCTTCTGGTCGGGCAAAATTAGGAGGTAGCGTTTGAAACAGGCTTCTCGGGATGGAAAGAGTTCCGATAGAGAATATAAAAGCCCTGCCAAGTGCTTCTGGTACATTCCTCTGACGTTCTGTTTTCATTCATCGGCTAAGCAGCACACAAGAGAACCTAAAATCCACTGGACCCATGACCACTGGGGACATGGCAGAAAGACCTGGAACAGCTCAGGGGTTAATACGGGGGAAGCAGCTCAGTATTGGGGTGTCTGGGTATGAATGGTGATTCCATCACTCATAACATACCCTAGGCGTTTTCGGCCAGTTCCAAAGCCTCAGCTGATTCATATGTAAAATGGGGATAAAAAGGCTCCCCACCCCCCACACCCCCCTTACAGTTCTTGTGATGGTCACATGACTTAAGCAGGGACGGGGTGGTGGTGGTGGTGGTAAAGGACTTGGGAAAACACCTGACACACAGCAATCACAAAACCAAGGCAAACTGGGGTGTGGCTTTTGGTTTGGTCAGTAGAGCATGAGACTCTTGATCTCAGGGTTGTGAGTTCAAGCCCCACACTGGCTTCCCCCACAAGGGGGGAAAAATAAATGAACCCAAACCAACCAAACCAAAGGCAAGCTGTTGCCAGCACACTGCACATCAAGTGTTGCGGGTTAGGGCAGGGTGGGCACATCTCCTGTGGAAGGACCATGGTCCTGGATATTTTAGGCTTTGTAGGACACAGGGTCTCTGCCTCTCCTCTGCCAGCACGGGACAAAGGCAGCCACAAAGGGAGTGAAGGGGTGTGGCTGTGTTCTGGTGCAGTGTTATTTATGCACATTTGAATTTCATGTACGTTTTTTAAAGAATTCTTCAGAGAGACAGGGAGGCTCCCACACAGGTGCCACATTGCCAGCACAGTGTCCGATGTGGGGCTCGAACTCACAAACCACGAGATCATGACCTAAGCTGAAACCAAGACTCAAGATGCTTAACCAACTGAGTCACCCAGGAGCCTGAATTTCATGTAGTTGCCATAGATCATAAAGTGTTTTTTTCTTTCAACCATTTAAAAATATGAAAACCGTTCTTAGCTCAAGGGTTGTACAAAAATGGGGGGGCTCATCATTGGGGGGAAAGAAGGTGAACCGTACAAGAGCTTGCCCTGTATTACTTCTCACGATCGCATGTGAATCTGGAATGATCTCACCCACCTGCACACTGAGATGCCAATAACACTATTTGCGAAAACAGGCGGCTGGCCAGATGTAGCCCATGGATTGTAGAATGCTGATCCTTAGATTAGTCAACTGGTTCCTATTCTTCTCTAATAGGATGAGGCGCCCACATCCTTGGCTGTTGACCTCTGCAGTCCTCCCAGAGCACAGGACACGTATTTCCTCACCCCTCATGTTGGGCTTGCACGAGCAGAGACTTTCACCAGCGTTGTGAGTTTTGCTTTGCCTCGTGTGCTCCTGGGATCAGCCATGAGAAGATCGTGACGGTCACTGACCCCAGGAGAAGATGGAGGTTCACAGAATAGACTGGAACCCAACCCCAAACCTGGAGTCCAGCTCATTTAACATACAACTGAGCTGCCGAGTCCACAAGTGAGAAAAGTAAATGTCTGTCTAAAGCCCCCATGTTTTGGTGGGCGGGTGGTTTGTTATGCAACATTGTCTCCAAAACAGCTGACTGCTACACCATCTAGGGTGTTGCTTTCCAGTTTGAGTGGCCCTGGTCAGGATGTAGGTTTCCTTCCCTCCACTGTAGTCTCTCTTTTTCCAGATAAAGCACTGCCGAATTCCAGTTTAGTCTGACTACACAAACGTGGGCTTATTTTAATGGTTGACCATGCCCACCAGATACAAAAAACGCAAGAAAGGTCAGGGGAGGTGTCCCGTTATCCTACGCCTCTTCAAGAACAATTTTTGAAATCCGAATCCTCCTCAAGAGCTGGTCTTCAGGCCATGTGTCTTTATTGGAACAGCCGCTGGTCACGTACGTCTCTGAGGGGACTGCAGGGGCTACGCAGTTAGCGTCGTAGCGCGTGTCCGTCACGGATGAGGCCCCCGGGCAGATAAAGGAAGCAGAAAAGGAAGAGGGAATGGAGAGAGGTCATTCGCAAGGTGGGAGGCAAGAATCATCGCCGCTCATCATGTGAGGCTAGACGGGGGACCTCCGCGCCCTGCCAAGGCACTTCCTGTGCAGACAACAGGCGGAATCACAAGACGTCTGGAGACCACTCCCTGCTGGTGACTGATGACCGTTCTCCCGGAAGTCCGCTGGAACCCCTGAAAAGAGTGGGGCCAGCATCACCCGTGTTGCAAAGTTGCCGTGCGGAGCAGAGGTGTTGGAGAGCAGCACGTGCCTGAAGTGCTCACGACTATAAACCTTGGGCAGCGAACCCAACACCAAACCAGCTACAAGGACAAATTTGAAATCAAAACTTGTGTGAAAACAAAGATCTTAGCTGCCTCTTGAAAGGGACAAAGAGGGACCAAGATGGGAGGGAGACTGCTCACAGCACATCCTGATTTTTTTTTTTTTTTTTTGAGTTTATTCACTTATTTTGAGAGAGCGCAAGAATACGAGTGGGGGAGGGACAGAGAGGGAAGGAGAGAATCCCAAGCAGGCTCCACACGGGCAATGCAGAGCCCAATGTGGGGCTCGAACCCACAGAACCGTGAGATCACGACCTGAGCTGACATCAAGAGTCAGACGCCCAACTGATTGAGCCACCCAGGTGCCCTGATACTGTTCTCTAAACTATGTGCATGTATTACACTTTTGAAATATAAACAATAGTCATAAATGACTTTGACGATGATGTGTTGAGCTAATCAAGTGAACATTTGACAAACTCACTTCCTATCATTTAGACGTTTGAGAAACACGAACGATTATAGGGACCACTACATGGCACAGGCTTTTATATTTGAACTGTTAATATAAAAGCATTATTTGGGAACAGTACACATCAAAAGAATATTCAAATGTTCTGATCACGTCAAAAACAATCTAAGAAAGGAGAGCGGTTTAAAAAATACATTTTCATGGGGCGCCTGGATGGCTCAGTAGGTTAAGCGTCCGACTTCGGCTCAGGTCGTGATCTCACAGTTCGTGAGTTCGAGCCCTGAGTTAGGCTCCGTGCTGACAGCTTGGAGCCTGAGCTTCGGTTTCTGCCTCTCCTTCTCTCTCTGCCCCTCTCCTGCTCACGCTCTTTCAAAAATAAACGTTGAAAATTTTTTTCAATGTTTATTTATTTTTGAGACAGAGAGAGAGACAGAGAATGAACGGGGGAGGTCAGAGAGAGAGAGGGAGACACAGAATCCGAAGCAGGATCCAGGCTCTGAGCTGTCAGCACAGAGCCTGATGCAGGGCTCAAACTCACAGACCATGAGATCACGACCTGAGCCGAAGTCGGACGCTCAACCGACTGAGCCACCCAGGCACCCCTAAACAAACATTTAAAAAAATTTTAAAAAAAAGTTCATAAGCTGTTCTGACCGGCAGGGGTTAGAAACTACAGCTCAGGGGCCAAAGCCATCCAACAACCTGTTATTAAAATAAACAAACTTCCTATGAGAATTATAGGTCCAGAGAACCAGAGATCCTGTGTAAACTTTGCCCAGGCTTTTCCATGGTAAGCCATCAACTGTTTTTGTATAATCCACAAATGAAGAGGGGTTCTTAGAGTTTTAATTGCTTAAACAAAAAATCAAAGCAAGTATTTTGTGACGTGAGAAGTTACATGAAACTCCTTTCACTGCCCATGAAGATTAACTGGAACACAGCTATACATTCCCTTACGGTCTACGGTTGCCTCTGTGCTACAAGGTCAGAGTTCAGTTGTTGCAAAAGAGACCGAAGGGCCTACAGAGCCGAAGATATTTACTACCTGCTTTACAAAAAAGTGTGCTGACCCCTGGGCTAGAGACCAGGCTAGGGCCAGGGAAGAAAGGAGTCTCTGGAATAAAGATTTTTCTTTCAAAGGGGAAACCTTTCCAAAGGACATTTGCACCTCTGATTCCCTCAGATACGGAGAGTGGAAAGGTCTTCTGGCAACCGGGGATGTATGAACCACCCGGGAGGCAGATGGACCTAGTTTTTGTCAAAATCCAGAGAGGTGTTTTTTTTTTTTTTTTTTAAAAGAACTATACGCAGGGAATCAATTTCTTTTCCTCCTGAAGGGACCACTTACCAAAACTAAAAGAAATGGAGGTAGGTTGTTTCACAGCCATAAGTAACCACCAATACACCTGAAACCCCATTCCCCTCCCAGGATGCTTAAAACAAGTGCTCGGGACACCAGGCTGAATACTAGAATTAACCGTTCTGTATTCACAGGTTACCCTCCCAGCCTTGGGCAAAAAGCCTACCTTTGGTACTAGGCCGAAGCCAGTCTTTTGCAGCCTTCCAAGAAACAGATGATAAAACGTGAGTGCAAGCAGTGTCTTGAGAACGTCAGAACGGTCGGACGAATGTACAAGGTATTTTCTAGGGGCCAAAGTTCCTTAGACGGACACGTGAGCACTGAGTCATCTTAAAGAACAGCCTATCAGAAAAAGACGGTACAAGGAGCCCATTTGGGGAAGCCTCCTAACGCAAGGTGTTTTGAGCAGGGGTACGGGGTCGGGGGGGGGGGGCAGTTTTCAAATACTGGTGCTACCAGGTCAAGTTATGACAGATGTGCAAGTTCACCAGGGACACCAGACCCAGAAATTGCATCAGCACTAGAGGCCTTCATATAGGATCAAGGGGCCACGGATGGAATCCAGGAGGTCCGGGATTCGGGCAGGAAAGAGGAGCTTCCTGCACTTGGCTCCATCCGGGCCCGTCAATTCTGGATATAGGTACCAAGTCAAAGGAAATCAGGCATTTTAACATCACGGCTCTAGTGATCTTGAAATACCATCACTACTGCAAAGGGAGAGCACTCACTAGATCTGCTGCTAGAGCTTATTTAATGCAGCAATCGAAGCCTACATCATTCAAAAGGGGCGCCTGGGTGGCTCCGTTGGTTAAGCGTCCGACTTCAGCCCAGGTCATGATCCCATGGTTCACGGGTTCGAGCCCTGCATCGGGCTCTGTGTTCACAGCTCAGAGCCTGGAGCCTGCTTTGGATTCTGGGTCTCCCTCTCCCTCCCCACCCCCCCCCTCCACTCCAGCTCTCTTTCTCTCAAAAATAAACGTTAAAAAAAAATTAAGAATTTCAACACGGCAAGAACAGTCGAGCGTTGGCCCTTCTGTGAAAGCATAACGTGGCAGGTCCTCGAATTGGAGCAGCTGTCCCACTGCACCTTAGAATCACCTGCAGAACTCCCAGAGATACCAATCCCCCTGCCCCAAGATAGATTCCGAATATCTAAAGGCTTCCCAGGTGACTGTAGCCACGGTGGAGACCCACTGGACAAGGGGGACAGAAGACCTTGGATGAAGGCCAATAAACCCTGATAAGATGGAAGGGTTTGTGTGGAGAACACCGAGGGTTCAGGATCCAGACCAGGGGTTTCCTAGAAAAGTCACCTGCAACTTTTAGGAGGCCGCATGACTGCATTACTGGTCAGAGAACACTCACTATCTGGGGTCTCTTTCCAGGTTTTAACTCGGCACAGGCTCTTCCAGAGCCACCACCTCCCGGCACCCTTCACTACCGTGTGACCAGCTACGTAACTGGAGGAGGCGAGCAGAAGTTTACCTAGAACTTCTCGGTAGTGTTAAGGGGAAGGGGGATGGGCCTTTTCCACCTGGTGGGAGCTTAAGGGCCGCCATCTTGGGCTACATGTTGAAGATCCAGCCTGGGTGAGAAGACAGAAGCCACGATCCCCAATGTCAGAAGCTACAGTGCTAGGTCTTGGTCATTCCCCAATCTGCCTCCCCCCTGAACAAGAAAAGGACAAACAGGTAAGCCAACCTCGGTTTTGTTCTAAGCCGGTTGATTTTTATCATGATGCCAAATGCCTGAAGCGGCACATGCAGAGGAGCCAACTGAGAATCTGAGTCTCTGGCTGGAGGTCAGCCACATGGTACCGCCAGAGGCTGGCCTTCCTCGCATCCTTCCTCCTCAACCCCATTCGCTTACATCAAAAGGTTTCCTGGGGATGGTGGTCATCACCCCGGCTCAGGTCAACTTATTAGCTTAACAAGATTTTTCTCCGAGACCCAGCCTCGCACTCTTGTTAAAAACTTGGATTCTGGAGCTACCCTGCCAGCGGCTGAAACCCAAGTCTGTTCCAGGAAGTTCCTTCACCTTTGTGTTTCGGTTTTTGCATTTGGACAAGAGGCAGGAACCAGGGTGAGGTGGGTGAGGCGGTCCCCTCAGGTGCCAATGCAAAGTCGTACCAACCATCTCACTGATCAAGGTCAGTATTTTAATGCAATTTTAAAGATAGGATCCAAGTCTGCTCCCGATGGCTTGCCCTAAGTCCCAGGCCAACTTCTAATGCCACTTCACAAAAACAAAGTGGCTGACCTCAGCGCCGTGGCTCGCCGATCAAAATATTTGTCGGTCATGTAGCTTTTGGTGCTCTGGGCAAGTGCCTCCCACTCCCTGACTCCAGTCCCAGCTCTGGATGGCACTGGGGGAGATCAGTGAATGCAGGTGAAGTTTTAGCACAAGGTCTGGCCACGGCAAGAGGAATGGAGGTCCATCCTTTTAAGAAAGGAGCTAAATGCAGGGACAAAAAAATCCATGGTCTATAGGGTTTAGAAGGCAGCAAGAAACCATGAGCAGACAAGAACATGAGGTCATCATCTTGATTTCTGGACTCCTCCCTGGAGACTTTATAGCCCATCTGAAGAAGAATCAGGAGGATCCAGTTTTCCCCAGTGCCTACCACCTTGAACTCATCTGTTGAGTGAAATAGCCCCTTCCTCGAAGGGACCCCAGGACATTTAGCCACCTCAGTGGCTCTTCTCCACGTTTTCAACCCATAATCACTTACCCCGTTGCTTGCACTCAGTAGTCCAGCCCAGGGGTCAGCAAACTCTGGCCCTCCAAATCATGGCCCTTTTTGTAAATAAAGTTTTATCGGCACATGGCCACGCCCATTTGCTCACCTATCGCCTCTGGCTCCTGCAGTGACAATGGCAGAGTGGAGTTGTTGTGCTACAACAGCATAAATGAACACAGTGCGATAGTTTCATCAGAGACAAAGGCCAGCAGAGCCCCAAATATTTACTATCTGGCACTTGACTGAGAAAGCTCACCAACTCCTAGTCCAGGTGAAGTCAAACTGCCAACACGCTCAATTCCCCCCTTCAGACCAACAGGGACTTTGCAAACCGAGGCACAGAAACTTGGCTTTACTGGTCTGCACCGTCATGGCGGTTTCCCGTAGTTTTGGCATTGACTGTCTGCTTGAAGTCTCATCCTGCAAGGGATAGCCAGTTTACTCTCCCACCTCCTGAATTATCTTATCAAGCTGCTTTTTTAAAGTTTTATTTAAATAATCTCGACACCCCCCCATGGGGCTCAAACCCCCGACCCTTGAGACTAAGAGTCACATGATCTTCCAACTGGGCCAGCCAGGCGCCCCTATGTTATGAAGTTTTATTAGAACACAGACAAGTTCATTCTTTTTCTTAGAGTCTATGGCTGCTTTTGTGCTAAAACCAGAGTTTCGTCACAAGGGAGACCTGGTGGCCCCACGGTGCCTCCAATATTTACCGTCTGGTCCGGAAGTCTTTGCTGACCTCTGCCCTATAGGGAATCCAAATTGCTGGATGATACCCAGGGTGGATCTTGGACCTCTGAAAGTCCATACAAAATGGGGGGGAAAATCGGCCTTCTCAAAAAGGCTGTTCCTGTTTATCTGAAGAGCTGTGATACCAAAAGTTCGAGGAACGTTTATGATTTCGATCTGTGGGTTCCCACTTGAAAGGTCAACAGCCCCCTGCTACTAGAACAGAAACACAGATAAGACTCGTGACAAACAGGAGAAATGTGACAACAGCATCAGTACAATGCACTGGCATTCGGTAACCAAACACTCCCTTGAACAGTGGAAAACCACAGTTGCAAAGCAAGGATTAATTCTATCACGCGTTTCCATCACTTATCATCTTTTCTTCTGGCAACAAAGAGGTCCGACGGGGTTTTATCATTCACCTGATGCCACACCTCAATCAGATACGTTCAAACAACAGAACGCATAGCAAAGTAAGCTACATACCTCTTGCTGTTTCGTAAGTAAACCATTTATTCCCCTGTAAACAATCTATAAAAATTTTCACGTCCTTTTTTCCTAGTTTACCAAAAACAATGGATCGACTTAATTGGTTTTAAAAGCACAGACGTCTAACTTGACGAGGGCACAAAGACCGGATGTGAGGAAAGGTGTCAAAGAACAAAACAGCTTTGGATCAATTACATATCCACTGGCCTTTCCAGAGCCCTCCGAAGTTTCGGCCAAGCAAAATGTCCATCTACAAGAGGGTGGGGTTTCCACTTGTTGGCGCAGCAAATACCAAGTGCTTACTGGGAGGAGACTCTAAGCTCCGGCCATCTCATGCATCACGTGTCCCAGAACCAAGCTGGGGCCCCACTGGGCCCCTAGTCTTTTCTTCAAGAAGCACGGAAGCGGAGTTTCGCAATGCGTATGGCAGGCGCAGGGAGTGTTAGCTTGATCTTTGGTGCCACCTACAGATCCAACTGCATTTCACTTCCCTGAAGCAGAGACCTGGAGAAAGCCCGTGTGCATTCAGAATGCGTTACCCAACGGGCTGGGGCTGGGGCTGGGGCACCCCATGCCATAACCACTCTACTGCAAGGGCGTAAAGACAAAAATGGAGCGTCCCTCTTATGTCATCCCACAGAGGAGTCTGCCTGTTTATTAGAAGACAACGCTAAAAGGAACCACACGAGCGCATAAGGCGAACACTCATCACCGCCACCCAGGTTAAGAAACAGAACTTTTCCAGCCGCCCCAGGCCCCCCACATACCCCGCTGTCCTCCTAACCTTCCCCACTGTTTGCATCAGTTTGGTTTTCCATGTCGTCTAAGTAGTTTAATAATCCCATCACAGATGGATTCGTTTTAGGATCAGAAACCATCACGAAACCATCCCTACTGGATAGAGCCGTGCGTGATGGACCCCCCCCCCCCCCCACACCTCGGGACGCCTGGGTCCTCTTGCTTAGACGACGCTCGGAGGTTAGACGGCAACGTGGAGGGCAGTCTCCACACTGATGCTTTGGCCTTGGTTCTCATGCCAGCGACTGCGGCCACTGCCTTGAGGGCCTGGAAAGTTGGGGCAGCCGTCCCCGGAGCTGGCAGCTCAAGTCTGGCTTGACGGCCTCAACTCGGAGGGCATTTGCCTGGAATCCAGACAGCTGACCACCCTCTTTGGCTGAACTAGAGGCACTGGCTGGGCTCCAGGGGCGTCTCAAGCTGCCCCGTGGAGACCAGGGGGCCGAGCTGCCCCGAGGCACTGCTTTCGGGCGGGAAGGTGACCAAGTCCGAGTTCTTGTTCTCACTCTGGTCGTTGTGCTGCTTCTTATGGCATCTCAGAGAGTCATCCCTGACGAAGGAGGCGCCGCAGGTCTCACAGCGGAAGGCCCTCTGGGTCACTATCTTGGCCACGTGCTGGGAGCTGCTCCCTCGGGGCCCCTCCTTGCCCTGCGGGGCCCGGTTCTCCGTTTTGGTCTCGTCCCTGTGCACCTTGTCAATGTGCTTGGCCAGGCTGCTGGGCCGCTTCGTGTCAAAGCTGCAGAAGTCACACTTGAACGGGCGGTCTTTGCAATGGACCCTGCTGTGCACGCGCAGGGCGGCCGCGCTGGAGCACGAGTAGCTGCACTCGGGACACTTCTCGGGGTGGTCGGCCTGGTGCAGCCGGCTGTGCTCCAGGAGGTCGGCCCGGTCCCGGCCCTGGAAGGAGCAGTGCAGGCACTTGAACGTGTGCTTGATGCGGATGTGCGACTTGAGGTTGGCTTTCATGGTGCAGCGGACGTCACAGAACTCGCACTTGAAAGGCTTCTCCCCCGAGTGCACGATCATGTGCCTTTTCAAGTCCGAGCTGATTTTGAACTTGGCGCTACAGAGCCAGCACTGGAAGGGGGTGTCCCCTAACAACGGAAGGTGTGTTTCCATTAGAGCGGGCAGGCGAAAGAGCTCCCCCCAAACATACGTCAGAATACCTGTAGCCGCAGAGACAGTTGGGTCTTTGAACTCTACCTACCAGTGACTCCCTAACAGTACCACTTACCACGTCCGTGACCTTCTCTTTTCCTCACGACAATCTTAGGGGTAGGTACCATAACCCCCATTTCATAGATGGGGTAATGGAGGCTTAGGGAGGTCAAACAGCAGGGATTTAAACTCAGGCACCATGATATCCAAGCTCGTGCTCTTCATGAGGTCACTTTACTTTCGAATCTGACTCTCACGCCTCAAAGTTGGCGTGGAAGGGGTACAGTTTAGGTTACAGTTGTTCCAAATCCAACTGGGACCTAATCGCTTACTTCTAGCGTTTGAGCTGTATTAGATCAATCGATAGGAAACTTTAGTAATATAAGCCAAAGTTTACGATTAGACTGAATTTTACTTATAAAATCAATGAGGGAATAGGCTGCCCAGCAACAAGTACTGAAAATCCATAGCCTCCTTCTGTACTCTGGAGGCACTGCTGAGGGTTTTTAGTGCTTTGGGAGGTTCCTACTTTAATCTTCATCAGCTGAACCTAAGCAAAGATGAGGATCTCACTTATCCTACACACCCATCCTTCCCCCTACCCTCCATTATTGGGTAGGTGGTTTTATTCTTCTGGTGTTACCTCCCACATTGGGTAATAACTTCCCGACTTCTAGTCTGTCAGCTTGAGAGGTTTCTTGAGGAGTCCTTCCTCTTCATCACCACACTATGTCTTCCTACTCGTCAGGATAGCTTTATTTTCACATTTAAGTTCCAGAACATTCGCATTCTGACCAGTGAATTCCCAGGCTTTAACTAGCTGTTTTCAGTGTTAGAATCAAATCACAATTTGTGACTGGGTATAGGTCATATTCACCAGAGGCAAATACTGGACCAGAATTCCGTCCACCTCCTTAGAGGGTTACTGTCACACCTGGGCCATGGGATAGTATCCAGGTCAAACCGATTTGCTTTTCTTTCATGCTTACTTTGGTTCACAGTTTAGCTTAATTCTTGACTGGACTATGCACTGAGGAAAAAAAGAATCTTGCCATAATCTCAGAGTCATCCAGTCTTTTAATTATGCAACAGTTTACGGGAAATTTCTTGTGGGTTAACTTCTGATTTATTGAATTTTCTCTTAAACCTTCTACAGAGGAATTATCTGGAGATTTCTTTACCACAAACTCTGTTAGCTATATTCAAATATACATCAAATATCTCATACCAAATTAGGTCTTCCCTGGAGAACAGACTATCTCCCAGTAACTTCCATGAGCAGACTGGCTGGAAGTCTGGACTTCTTGCAGATTGTGCCTACTTTCTACTTGCATACTTCGGGAAGTTTAGCTGGGTATAGAATTCTTCCTTCAAAATCCTTTCCCAGCTTTGAGGACACTATTCCACTATCCCCTTAGAAGCCAACACCACTGAGAAGTTTTCCTAGGTTTGACGCTCCCCATCCACCCCCTCTGTGCTTGGAATCTTGTGAACCCTGTCCATTCTCACAGCTCTCTAGAATTGGGAAATTCTTTCTCATTTGATTTTCTCACTTCTGTTTTGTTTCCTAGGCCTAGTTAGTGACGCCGAACTTCTAACTTCTTATTCTCAGTTATCCAAATCAGATTTTTTTTCATCTAATCTCTGGGAAATTTCTTTACCTTTGTAGACAGCAGCTCTCGTTTTAATTCATACTTTGTTCTCACTGCCTTCTCATAGAACTCGTCTTGGATGCAACATTTCTGCTAGTGGGAAGATACCAATTAGGATGGAAACCCAAGTACTTGGTTAACTCCAGGGTTGGTTCGCTTTGGTGCATTTTAGATCACTCGTTTCCTGCCGTGACTCATGATCCACAACTGACATTTAGATTTAGGAAGGGCAGACGGATTTAGGATTAGACATAGGTGTCATGGGTTTTATCTGCCACTGGGCAGTTGGGGCCATATTGCCAAATCGGCTTTAGCTTCTCCTCTGAGCTATGTGGCCTTGGCAGGTCTACGTGCCAGTTTCAAGTTCAGAGCTCTCAGGGCAGTAAGACATTGGCTGGAAGGATGGGCTCCCAACTCTACGTCTGCCTCCCATTTGTCTGCTGGAATTTTATTTACTGATTAACTTAGTTTCAGATGTCAGCATTTTCAGCCTGCTCACCATCTTCTATGAATTCACTGAAAAGTCTAATTTTCTCAGCCTCTTGAGCTTCCCAACCCCCATTTTTCCTGAGCCACCATGAGCTGGCTGGTTCTATCGTTATTCAAAAGGGGTCTCACCAGGGGAAGAGCAAGCTCGTGGCAAAGTCTGATTTCCAGAAACTAGAAACTTGGGATTTGCAGTTCCCGTCAACTAATTTTGTCACATTTCTGAATTAAGGCATGGAATCGGTTTCTGTACAATGACGGAAATGCCTACTTTTATACATCGGACTCTGGAGACACAGCCTTTGCTTAACTGCTGTCTTGGGTATTCCTCCCCAGCTGTGGTCCATGAAAGTTAGAGAACCCAGCTGTCCGACTTCCATGTGTTACTGGAAGTTGTCTTCCTGGTGAAAAACCACAGAAAATTCCAGTCCTTTTGCTTGGACCATCAAAATCACCTCAGACGCTTGTGTTTTGAGGAGATGAAGGTTAAGAGGCTAGGTAACAAGTAAGGCACAGGTTTCCAAGGCCAGGGACCTACCTGTGTGGGACCGCAGGTGCACGGTGAGCTGGCTGGAGTTGCGGCTGGCGTAGGGGCAGAGCTGGCATTTGTACGGCCGCTCGTCCGAGTGTATCCGCAGGTGCTTCTTGAGGCTGCTGCTGTCCACGGCGGCGTAGTCACACAGGTGACACTTGTGGGGCTTCACGCTGGTGTGGCAACGCATGTGCATGGTCAGGTTGTCCTTCCGGCTGAAGCACTTGTCACAGAACTCACACTTGTGTGGTTTGTCTCCTTCAAACACATAAGGAAGATTCAAGGGGTTAAAGGTCTCTCTGTGAAGAGGGTGGCAAAGAGATCTGACCAAGGTGGTAGCCGGGACATAGGGGTCTCTGCCTCTTTCTTCGGTCCAAATGCCCAGATAGGAAGATACCATAGTTCAGCGCACTGGGACTCGAGAAGGTGGGCTCTTCGTTGATGGCTCACAAATTTTAAGGAATCTGAAGAAGCGGATGAGCTAAAATCAGACTGAAGGAGAACATCATAGGGCAAACCCGGTTTGGGAAAAAGCGAGGGATTATCAGAAGCATTCAAGTTCAGGTGTGGGGATCTTAGAACGGCTTTCTGGCTCAGCAGCTGACAAACCACACAGAATGATCGGGATGACTCCCTCCCTTACTTCTACCAAACCACAGCAGCAACGGCATCTACCCCCAGGCTATTAGAAAGTGAGGGTGCTTACAACCACAGCAACAGCGCAAAGGCCTCAAGGAGCCAGAGAGATTCTGGAGAACAGAACCCTATTGCCAGAACATTTCCTCCGAGGAGTGCTCCAGCCCTCCCCTACAACCACTCCAGACTGATCATACGCAGGTTTAAAAAAAAAAAAAAAAAAAATCTACCCAACAAACAAATGCTTAGGGGGAAAGCCAGAACCACAAAAGACATGTCCAAGAACCTGAGGTTCTAAAAGCAAACCTTTTTCATTTTCGTAACACTTCCTGTTCTCCCAGGACTCTCAAGACTCCAAGTTGTCTAGCAGAAAGGTGGTCTCAAGAGGACTTAGATGATGGGGCGAAAGAATCTCCCAGAAGGCTGCCCAAAAGGACAACGGGGAAAGTACAAGACATGAAAGCCAGTTCTAGACGGTCTAGGACAGAACAGAGAAAACAGTTCCTTCTCTACACGAAAGACAGCCACGGGTCTTCAGATGGCTTATGTAGAGGCATGAGGAGGAGATCTTCCAGCTTTTAGAAAGAAATGCTCAGATCAGCTTATCATTCCTCCAACAACCCTGGATGGCAGCAAGACGAGAGCAGTGTCTGCAAAAGTTCTACAGAAATTATTTAAATGGAGTCCTATACTTGAACTAGCATGGAGTGGGAAGAGAAAATAAAGCCAGTGGATGACTCAGGGCCATCACGCTTGAACTGTGTACATCAGGAAAAAAAAAAAAAAAAAAAGGAAGATGTGGGATATAATAAAATGCAAACTATTGCTTCCAAACCCCAAGAGAACCATAAAAGAGAGGCAAAAGAACACAAGTAAAAGTCAAACTACGTATAAGTCAAGATAAATGGATTAAGTTTCCCTGTTAAAAGTTTTAACGCGTTTAAGGGGTCAGTTTAATGCTCTTAAGGTAAATAAAAATGACAAGTAGAAACCTATTCTAGGAAACACGTATTCTAGGACAGAAAAACATTGTAGGAAAAGTGCCAGAGGAGTATCAACCGTTAGGCAAAACAGAAATCATGGCGAAAGCCACGGAGAAACTCATACTGAAAAGATAAAACCAAGCGGATGGGACTCAAACTTCTGAAATGAATATGGTTTCACAAACGGTTTTCCAAAAGTCAGAGCATATATTTTTTACTTTAAAGTTTATTTGAGAGGCAGTTTGAGTGGGGGAAGGGCAGAGAGAGAGGGCAAGAGAGAATCCCAAGCAGGCTCCGAGCTGCCAGCACAGAGCCCAATGCGGGGCCCAAACCCACGCCACCGAGAGATCATGACCTGAGCCGAAATCGAGAGCCAGACGCTCAGCTGGGTTGCCCAGGGGCCCCAAGAGCATATTTTAAAACTCTTTTTGTTCAAGAATCAAAATCAGATTACAAGCTCCCTAGAGATGAACAGGGAGAGCTCCATGGATCAAAACCTAGAGCCTATCCCTGTTTTCAGAGGAATGTTTATAGACTTGAGTTCATGGTTAACAAAAGGCTAAAGGTGAACCGTAGGCAATTTAATAAACTAGAAGAAATTAGGATTCGCAGCAGCTAATCCGTATACACATATAACGGTGAAGAAGGGAGATCTGCTCAAGGAGAAGAGATCAATACCATAGGGTCTTCAATCTCAATATCGCCTTTTTGGTCAATTAGTTCTTTCCTGCAGGCTCTCCTGTGCACTGTGGGATGTTCAGCAGCATCCCTGACCACCTCCCACTAGATGCCAGGAGCACCTCCACTCCCAGTGTTAAGAGTCAAAAAGGTCTTCTGATTATTGACCAGTGTCCCCAGGGTGGGGGTGGGAGACAAGACTACCTACCTGATTGACAACAATTCCACCGGACTCTGGAAAAGAGGAAGGGGGCAGGACGTCGAGCCCATCGTGACTTATGTAGAACTTTACCCCAAACAAATTAAGATTTAATAACAAGGATAATGGTTTAGGAATAGGTCAAATTACAACGTCTGAACCAGGAAAAAACAGATCAACGACCATTAAAATCGCTAGGTCAGAGATGTACCCCGAAGTGAACGATTCACTGGTCCAGTATTCATGCGCCCCCGCCCAGGAGAATTTTGCCTCCCTGGCCCTGGGACCGACCACAGGCTTAGGTATGGGTCTTGTGCCGCCCAAAGAAATAGAATTCAAGCTGAGGCGTTGCTGTCAGGCAAATCCTTTTTTCAAGCTTTAAGTAATCTCTACACCCAATGAGAGGCTTGAACTCACGGCCCCGAGATCGAGAGTCACCAGCTCTTCGGAGCCAGCCAGGCACCCCCAGGCAAAGGCTTTTTAAAAGCCAGGGTGTGGTTGGTCACACGTTTCTCTTGCCCGGGATGACCAGTAACATTCCAGATCAGGGGTTCTTAATTCAGGGCTTGCGGGCAAGGTTTAGGGGGTCCAAGACCTTATACGGGAAGTGATTTTTATTTCTACTACCTCTAACTGGAATTTAGCATTCCGACCCACTGTGCAGTCAACATGCTATACTAATAATATAGTCATACTAATAATTGACCTGAGACCCCGGTCAATAGACAGGAACCATGTTCATACCTGCGGGTCTCTTGAAGCCTCATTTATGCTCGTCACTATTTCCCAATTAAGACAGGATCTAGTAGCTGACCCGACATTAAACAGGGTTTCTTCTGGGTTCCTGCACATACTAATGCGGGGGTGAGGAAGGCTGCATCACTAGGCGGTTTTGTCCGGCTTGGAGATCTCACGAACAGGACCTTAAGGCATCCAACGTGATGACTTAATACAAGAATATATCGAGAAAGGATCACCACTAGAAGTTTAGTTAGCACCTCCTTGACCTCAGAGAATTATTCTTTTTTTGTGGTGAGAACACTTAAGATCTACGCTCAGCAACTTTCAAGAACGTAACGGTAACTGAACGGTCCCCACACCGTACGTCAGATCCCCGGGACGCGTATGTCTCGGAACTGGAGGTTTGCACCCTTTGACCACCATCTCCTAGTTCTTGCATCGAACTTAAAGAGTAAAAACGTAGTTTGCATCACGTCTGGGTTAGCCCCAAGATTCGGCCTTTTTAACAAGATCCCAGGTGATGCTTTCACTTCTGGTCTTTACTATAGTTTCGAATAGAAAGGGTTAGTCTAGTAGAAGACCACACTGGGCACCCGGGTAGCTCAGTTGGTTAAGCTTCCGACTTAGGCTCAGGTCACGATCTCACAGTTCGAGCCCTGCATCGGGCTCTCTGCTGACAGCTCAGAGCCTGGAGCCTGCTTCGGATTCTGTGTCTCCCCCTGAACACTGACAAGTTGTACTAAAATATAGCTTAATGTCATTTTATCACACTGAAAAACATTCTGGCAAGGGTCCATGGCAGGAAAGGAAAAAAAAAAAAAAAAAAAGGTCAAGACCGACTTTATCCGGCAGGTTCCGGACAGAGGCCGCTGCATTGGCCGGGTCTGGACAGAAGACCACAAGGCGAGAAGCAATGATGGGCTCTGGGGGACACCGGAAGGCACCGAGCAGTCTTAGTTGCCACTGAGAGGACATTGTCCTCATAGCCTAATTGACACTCCCCTCTCCATCTGCTGCAAGTCCTAAGCAGAGAGCATTGCTGGCATGTTCTATCAAGGCTCCCAGGAAAAGTGTGCACACGTTCAGTTAACGGTCTACTGGCAGAGGGAAAACAGAAAAATGCCTCCACTCCTTTCATGACTGATTAACCTGCTGCCGCCACCAAGTGAGGAAGTAAAACCTCAGAATAGAAACCGTAAGCCCAACTCCTGTTACAACGTGCTGCAGGACAGGGCCATCTTCACTTCGATTAAGTATTTTCACCCAGGAGAGGGTCGTGTGCGTGACTTAGCTGGCCAAGCGTCCGATTCTGGACTCTGGATTTCGGCCACAATCTCGCAGTTCGAGGGTCTGAGCCCCACGTCGGGCTCCGTGCTAACAGCATGGAGCCCGCTTGGGATTTTCTCTCCCCCCTCCTCCCCTTGCACGCTCTAATAAAACATTACACACTTTTTCATCCAGGATCAACTGGCATTTGGGCTATATAGACAAAACAGGACTTCTTTTTAATGTTTATTTTTGAGAGAGAGGGAGGACGGATGAGTGGGGAGGGGCAGACAGAGGATCCAAAGCAGGCTCTTTGCGGACAGTGAAGAGCCTGGTGTGGGGCTCAAACCCATGAACTTCGAGATCATGACCCCAGCCAAAGTCCTAATCTCAACTGACTGAGCCACCCCGGAGCCTCGAGAAGACGTAGCTTTAGGATAAAGGTAATAAGATCCACGATCAAGGTCTGGTTTTCCAAGAAGTCTCCAATGTGATCACAGCCAGCTTGCTAATTTACTCTTCCCAAATAGAAGTCCACAGCAAGCCCACATTCTGGGTACACAGGCCCCCCGTTCTGAGCCACTCCTGTGCCTGCGGCACCCCCACCCTCCTGCCTTTGCCCCTCAAACTCCACCCTCTATGGTTCTCAAAGTGCAGTCCGTGAGTGCCCGGGGGTCCCGGAGTCTCTTCTGCTAGAGCCCGTAGTAGTATGGAAATACCTTTGACTAACGGGGGGGGGGGGGGGGACTTTGTTTTCACTGTTGACCTTTACACCTGCCACAGGAGTCGCTGAGCAGAATTGCAGGTGCCCGAGTACTGACCATCAGCTCTGCCAGCAGTACGGATGCCCTTCACCCCATGCCCTCCCAGGGAGCACAGAGCTCCTTTCACTTAGGAGTAGCTTTTCCCAGCAGCAAATTGCTCTGATTAAGCCACTCCCCCTGAAGCTTTTTTTTTTTTTTTTTAACACCTTGTAGCGAAATACGAAGTATGCAGAAAGCACTCCACTGTGAACCCGAGTACCCCGGATGTCTGGAGAACAAGCACCGTCACGTGGCTGGGATGCAAGCTAGGTATCCACACCACTTGGACTTCAAAGAGCAGACCAACTACGGGTTTTTTTTTTCCTGCCCCAGGTCTGGCATCTGGCAAATCTAAAGAACGAACTAAGCGAACCTGTCATTGCAAGGAAAATTACCAACAGGGCAAGGGTAACATCCCAGCTCTGAGCGCAAAGTTGAGACGTCAGAATGGAGTCCCTCCCCTGAGGGCACAGCTTCCTGGTTCTTAGACTTTTTTTTTTTCCGAGGAGGCCGAGAATATGAAGGGATTTTTTTTTTCCCTACAGGATTATGAAATGGGTCAACATTTGGAAGAAACACGTGAGTGGGTCAACCAGTATTTTCAAGAGACTAATGCAGGACATCTAGAAATTCAAGCAGGGGTTAAGAGCCAAAGTAATTACAACAATGGATTTTTAGTTTAACGGTGTGAAAAGGTTATGGATATGGCTACAGATTCTACACAGCAACTAATCTTTAAGAAACCACCCTTTGTTGGGTTGGGTAGAATAAAGAACGTTATCTGAAATGGCGATCAATATTCCCATCTCAACCACATGGGAGAGGCCAGATTTTCTTCCGACAACTCAAAACACGCGGTGATGGACTGACTACAGGCGTGAGAATCCAGCTGACTTCAAGGAGATTTGCAAAGGTACAGATAATGCCCCTGGTCACATTTTTGGGGAGTTAGTTTTTATTCAAGTTTTGACAGACGTTCTTAAGATTTTAAGTAATCCTTTCACCCAAAGTGGGGCTTGAATTTACAGCCCCAAGATCAAGAGTGGCATGCCCTGAGTCAGGCACCCCGGCTGTTACTTTTAAGCAGATATTTTAAACTTTAAAAAAAAAAAAAAAAACAAAAAACAAAAAACTTTATCTCCAAGAGTGTGTGCATGCACGTTCGTGAGCAAGGGAGGGGCAGAGAGAGGGAGAGAATCCGAAGCAGGCTCCGCACCACTGGCACAGAGCTTGACGTGGAGCTCAGATCCACGAACTAGGAAATCATGACCTGAGCCAAAGAGTTGGAGGCTTATCTGACTGAGCCCACCAGGCGCCTCTGGTTTTAATTTCTAATGCAGTAACTGTGGATAAAACACAAATTTGGGGGGGGGGGGGGGAGTCTTCGATTTTTAGATGTAAAAGCAGCTCTAAACAGTGCTTTGAGAACCACTGTTCTATCCATTTGGCAAAGGTCCAGCTGAAGCCTTAAATGATCACCGCCCCTGCCTCTCAGATCTGTCGGGGATGCCATCTGGCCCATGTATCAGTTCCGGGTTTTTTGTAAACAACCTTTTATAAGCTGGCCAAAGACTTTGGCAGCCTCCATTTCCACAGCTAAAAGTAGCCACGTGATGAAGTTTTGGCCCATCAGACATGAACCCAGGTGACCTGTAGCTTCCAGGATGTACCTCGAAGGGGCAGGAAGCCTCCTCAGCCCATGCCTAGGTGAGCTACATCCTCGGGGTGTCAAAGGGACAACAGAAGAGCCCGACTCCCTGGAACCATGGGGGTTGTCCACCATACCTAATTTGGATGGTCACAGGATAGAAATACCTTGGTTTTAAAGCCACCATTAGCTGGCTCTCACTATTCCATGAATCATGAGGGATACTACCTTCGGGGTCATGCCCTGAGGGAGAGATGCTGTGAGCGCCCAGACCCCTCTATTTTGCCCCTGGTGAAGAGATTCAGATAACTAGAACATCTGCATTGGACACAAAGGGCCTAACCATCCCATAGGGAAGCCGTCTGTCCACCCCCCCCCCCTTCTGGATAGATCGCAGACTCTGAACCCCAAGGACAGGGCCTTGCCTACTTCCTGTATCCCCAACACGCTCTGTATTTTTCCAATAGATTATTAATCTAGTCTCTGGCAGCTTTCTCGGTCCACCCTGACAGTGTTCTACGCTCTCGTTGCCCTCGTGCTTGCAGCACACCCCTTTCCCCCTTTCATAACCTACCCTTCCCTGGTGAGAAGGACCCTTCATTCTCTTGTTTGCACGGCACAATGCCCACTTCTAGCAGACATGACTCATCGCCCAGAAAGCAGCCTGCCTATGGGAGCTCCCAGGTTCAGCTGGGCAGGAGGCTGTCCTTCTGGAAAGGACTTCCCAGCCCTCCTTGATGCAGGATGTGGCCATGACCAAGTTCTGCTTCCATCCCAGGAGTCATCAGGGATTCTGCTTGGGGGTGAGGCAGGACATGGCCTGAGGGAGGGATGCTTTAAGCCCCTCCCCTACTTCTGCTTCCCACTGGTTAACCGAGTCGGGAGTGCGAGAGCAGTTGCCTTGGAGATGAAGGTCTCTATTAAGGATGACAGGGCTATTGCCTTGGAGATGAAGGTCTCTATTAAGGAGGACAGGGCTATTCTACCGGCTGTGGAGTATTCCCTTCTTAAGTCGTACTCGAGAGAAAGTGGATTAGGTTTAAGCCACTTCAGTTTCTGTAAGAGCCAAAAGCCCAGTAATTTTTATTCTTAGTCCTTTCTACACCTAATTTGGGGTTGAACTCACAACCCCAAGATCAAGAGTCACAAGCTCTTCCAGCTGAGCCAGCCAGGTGCCCCACAGACCAATATCCTAACTCCCATGGACTAGGACCCGAGACCAACGGTGGGCAGGGTTTTTGGAAAGAGCCGGATAGTAAATATCTTAGACATCTGTGCACCACAGTCTTTCTAGTGACTCCTCCATGCCACAGACGACAAATGAGCTGCACAGGTTAGATCTGGCTCACAGTAGGATCATTTGTAGATCATGGAAACTCCTCTGCTCCAGCCCATTTTCTGTGTATTCTCAGCAGCTGGCTGCTCTCAAGAAGGAACCTTTAAGAAGCAACCTCATTACGCTCATCTGACATTTACTAGGGCCACAGGGCCTCCGCGGAGCCTTCCCTCCACTCATTTTGTGCCTTCTAAGCCCCCGCCCCTGCTGCTCCCTCTGCTGGAATGTTCCTGGTCTTGTCTGGTTACGGAGCCATCTTTCATACTTTAGGAATCTTCAGAAAAGCCCTTCGTGAACAGCCTTGATCCAATCTCCTGGAACAGGTTTCCCGGCACTTTTCCCCTAGCTTCTGACCTTTGAGGTCACAGCCCACCCCACCAGACCACTTCACGAGGCATCGACTCTTCCTGGCCTGCTTACCACATTCTACTCCAACACTTAAGTTCATATCCATTTTTTTTTTTTTTTTTTTAAAACATTCAAGCTTTGAACAAACAAACGGATACCTGTGTGGATTCTCAGATGGCGGTCCAGATCTTTCATGCCATGAACAGTTTTGAAGTGGCAACCTAGGAGGGGAAAAAAACAACAACGGCTTTTCTTAAAAAAGAAGCTGGGCAGGTCTGGGTGGCTCAGTCAGTTGAGCATCGGACTTCGGCTCAGGTCATGATCACAGTCTGTGGGTTCGAGCCTAGAGCCTGTTTCAGATTCTGTACACCTCCCCCACTCATGCTCAGTCTCTCAGAAATAAACATTAAAAAGTTTTTGACAGGGGCGCCTGGGTGGCTTGGTCGGTTAAGCATCCGACTTCGGCTCCGGTCATGATCTCATGGTCCGTGAGTTCGAGCCCCGCGTCGGGCTCTGTGCTGACAGCTCAGAGCCTGGAGCCTGTTTCGGATTCTGTGTCTCCCTCTCTCTGACCCTCCCCCGTTCATGCTCTCTGTCTCAAAAATAAATAAACATTAAAAAAAAAAAAAAAAAGTTTTTGACAAAAAAAGTTCACTAAAAAAAAAAAAAAAAGCTCCAAAAGGAAGCTACCAGAAATCTGAAGTTCTGGGAAGTCACACTGAGCTCAGATGCCATACAGAATACTTAGAACACACAGAATGTTCCTGTGTGCCAGGACCATGTGGGAACACAGCACAGGGGCTCAGGGGGTAAAGCGAGGCAGAGCTTGTCCGCCAGCACCCGGTACAGAGAAGGGGCTCCACGCGGCATGTTTGGGGGTTCACCTGGATAGCAACAGTTGAAGGTCCTTTCTCCAAGCATCACAGTTTGGTCCTTCGACTCTGGGGCAAGGGCCATGGCAGGGATTTTCTGAGCATCACTGCCATCCACGGCGGGACAAGTTGGTTTGGGATCATTATCTAATTCTGAAGCTGAAATGAAGAAAAAAAAAAAAAAAAAAAAGCGTTACTTTCTCAAATGGAACCACCATGGTGCCTCTTAAGCTAGAACAGCCTTGGGGGGAAAGAAAAAGACGACATTAAAAACAAAGCCAAGTACGCTCTGGCCTTATAGAAGTCCTTTCTTGAACTACCAGCTTCCAGGAAACACAGGGGACAAGGGAAATGGTAACTTGACACGCAACTGGCAAGATCCAGGAGGCAAAACTTGCAATAGTGCTTCTCAAATGACCTAGGGAAAACTTAGTGTGCAGACGTTTTCTGATCCATCACACGTGGACATTTTTTATAAGTTGTAACAAATTACAAGTGAAATAGGACCAAAAAGGCCAAATGTTATTTGAGAGGACAGAAAGCTGGGTGCCTTGAAAACATCAAGCTATTTTTAAAAGCTTTCTCAATTTCTGAATTTGCTTGGTCTCCATTCAGTAGGTCACAGACCACACTTCCAGCACCACGGAACTCCTAGACAAAGACCATGGTTTCAACACCTCGCTTAAAGATGGGGGGCAGGGAGGAACCAGAGTCAAAGGCTTGAGAGGATTTCTGCGATCAGGAGTTTCTCTGAATCCGGATTTGTACACAAGGAGCCAGTCAAG
The DNA here is from genome assembly GCF_023721935.1 of Panthera uncia. NCBI lineage: Eukaryota > Metazoa > Chordata > Mammalia > Carnivora > Felidae > Panthera > Panthera uncia. Next base: position 19,738 of record NW_026059631.1, on the reverse strand, counting down.
ACCACGAGAAACATCAGCACTCAAAGCTCGATAAGAAAAAAAACAAAAAAAATCCCTTCAGATTGCGAAGATGAAATCGGTTTTGAGAGCATTCTCATCATTTAGGGACAGATACTTACAAGGCCTAGGTAGCAGATTCATTTCAAAGTAATCCAGGGCAGGGGAATAGTGGGACAGAGGAAACCAGACTGGCCACGCTGTCATCTTTGAAGCCCAGCACCAGGTCGAACGTGACGTGAACGTCGAAGTTCACGGCATCCTTTTGCGACGATGGCAGAACCACGCAAGACGGACATTTTTGTGGGCCAAAGTGGTCACACAGTTTCATGTGGTCTGAGCTAATGGGGAGGTTTAAGAATTTGTCACAAGGACCAAGCATTCCTAAAAGATCAAGGGATTCCTCTCCAAATAGATTTAAACCCAAGGGAAAACAAAAGCTGTCAAGGTCTGCGGTCTGAAAATATATGTGCCTTGACTCCTGTAGGAATTAGAGGCCAAGAACTGGGACTCTTTTTGCTCCTGGTATACAAGGTGGATTCCATTCTCGCAAGAGATTTGTCAAGGCGAACCTCTTACCAGGAGAGGCCGTTGAGCACACTGGGAAGGACATCAACTCCAGTACAGGGCTTGCTCAGCAACTTGCTAACTGAAACTTAACCTTTCTGAGCCTCAGTTTACCCTTGAAGAAGGGATCATTGACCTGTCGGAGTTGTAGGGTTAAGAAATGCACAATGTAAGTTCTCAGTATGTGACCCAGCTGGTGCCACGTAAACACTATTCAGGAATAAAGGCCTGCAGAGGTCACATCTGAATAGGGTGGTACTCAGAGCCCCTTAACAGGATGTGAACAAGTGACCTAATCCTGTGGCTCTCAACGGAGGGTCATTTTGCCCCCAGCGGACATCTGGCAACGCTTGGGGACATTTGACTGTCAGATGTGCACACACATAGGGGATAGAGGCATCTAGGGAGTACAGGCCAGGGATGTTGAAACCATCCTATGATGTACAGGAGAGCCCCCACACCCGTGTCAGGATCACCTGCATTGTGGGTTTTATTTATTTTTAAAACATTTTGAAAGAGAGCATGAGCCAGGGTTGGGGCAGAGAGATGGGGTGGGGGTGGGGGGATCCCAAGCAGGCTCTGTGCTGTCAGCACAGACCCTGATGCAGGGGTCAATTCCACAAACTAGGAGATCATAACCTGAGCCTACATCAAGGATCGGTTGCTTAATGGACTGAGTCACTCAGTCGCCCCAGGAGTTGTAGGTTTTAATGTTTTTATTTATTTTTGAAGCAGAGAAAGAGAGCATGAGCAGGGGAGGAGTAGAGAGAGAGAGAGAGAGAGAGAGAGAGAGAGACACAGAATTCGAAGCAGGCTCCAGGCTCTAAGCTGTCAGCACAGTGGCCGATGTGGGGCTCGGCCTCATCAACCAGGAGATAATGACCTGAGCCAAAGCTGGACGCTTAACCCACTGAGCCACCCAGGTGCCCCAAGGAGTTGTAGGTTTTATTTATTTATTTTTTTTTTTAAATTTTTTTTTTTCAACGTTTTTTATTTATTTTTGGGACAGAGAGAGACAGAGCATGAACGGGGGAGGGGCAGAGAGAGAGGGAGACACAGAATCGGAAACAGGCTCCAGGCTCCGAGCCATCAGCCCAGAGCCTGACGCGGGGCTCGAACTCACAGACCGTGAGATCGTGACCTGGCTAAAGTCGGACGCTTAACCGACTGCGCCACCCAGGCGCCCCAGGAGTTGTAGGTTTTAAATGTACCTTCCCAGTGCTCATCGCAGATAACTTGGGGTTGGAGTTAAGGGCAGATCCCAGGAACCAAAAAAAAAAAAAAAAAAAAAAAAAATTAAGTTTGAGAGAGGAGGAGAGAAAGATCAAGTGAGGGCAGCAGAGGGGCAGGGAGCGAGACACCAGGCACGGTCTCCCAAGACAAAGCGTGAGATCAGGACTTGAGCCGAAATCAAGAGCTGGATAATCCACCTACCGCCACCCTGGCATCCCGGAACCCATACTTTTAAAACAGGCCCCAGTGATTACGGCATATGCTCTAAGCCCTTGCTACTTGAAGGGTGGTCCCAGAGCTTCTAGTTATCAGCGTAACTTGGAAGCTTGTTAGAGAAGCAGAACCTCAGGTCCCAGACCAACAGAATCAATCTGCCCCTTAACAAGATCCCCAGGTGATTCCTGGGCACATTAAAATAGGAGCCCAATGCCAAGGCAACGCGTAAGTGCTCCAGGATTACCTGGAGGGCTTATTAAGGCACAGGTAGCTTGGGCTTCATCTTTAGAGTTCCTGATTCAGTGGAGCTGGAGTAGAGCTGGTGATTTTTTCGTTATCTAACACGTTCCCAGCTGATGCTGATCTGCCAACCACACTTTAAATATTTTAATATTTATTTTTGAGACAGAGAGAGACAGAGCATGAATGGGGGAGGGGCAGAGAGAAAGGGAGACACAGAATCCGAAGCAGGCTCCAGGCTCTGAGCTGTCCGCACAGAGCCCGATGTGGGGCTCGAACTCACAGACTGTGAGATCATGACCTGAGCCGAAGTTGGACACTTAACCGACTGAGCCACCCAGGCGCCCCTAAATGTTTACTTTTGAGAAAGGACACACGCACCCATGCACGGGAGGGGCAGAGAGATAGACCTAATCAGAAGGTGGCTCCACGCTGTCAGCACAGAGCCAGATGTAGGGCTGGAACTCACAAACGGAGATCATGGCCTGAGCTTAAGTCAAGAGTTGGATGCTTAACAGGCTGAGCCACCCAGGTACCCCTGGCAACCACACTTTTGCAAGCTCTGAAGGGCTGGCTCAGAGGAGATGCTGAAGCTTAGGGGGCTAGAAGTCTTCCAACCGATCAGAACCCGCACCTGCCGGATCTGAAACCCATCACTATGTGCCCTGGAAGCAAACCCCAAACCTTGCACTCTAGCAATGCATATTAAAGACGACAAATTCTGGGGGCGCCTGGGTGGCTCAGTCGGTTAAGCGTCCGACTTCGGCTCAGGTCACGATCTCACGGTCCGTGGGTTCGAGCCCCGCGTCGGGCTCTGTGCCGACCGCTCAGAGCCTGGAGCCCATTTCACATTCTGTGTCTCCCTCTCTCTCTGCCCCTCCCCCGTTCATGCTCTGTCTCTCTCGGTCTCAAAAATAAACGTTAAAAAAAAAAATTTAAAGACAACAAATTCTGGAGGGTTTTTAATCCCACAGATACCAAGGAAGATTGAAAAGTGAAATCTACGTGAGAGGTCGTAAGGCGCCGTAGTTTCGGGAACTGACCGCGAAGCCAGCTGCGAAGTTTCAAATTTCGGTTCTATCATTTATTAGCCTTGTGGCCCCTGAGAGTTGCTCTGCTTTCCTATTCCTCCATTTCTGTATCTAAAATGGGGATCACGGCTCTGATTTCGTAGGTTTAGGTGAAGGTTAAGTCTTAGTATATATAAAAGGACCTGTCACTTAAGTCACTAAATCATCATTACGGTTTTTATTGACGTGTATGCACGTGAGCCACGATTCTCCACGGGAGGGAGACACATCGTGCCACGAAGGTGTGGAAACAGGCTGAAGAGACTGAGGGGTGAAAGTGGTAACAAAACTGTCCAATGGTAGAAAGGGGCATCCAGGTAAAATGTGGAGTGGCATGGAAGGGCCCCCCAAAGGGACTTCCTTCTCTTTTAAACATCCAGGAAGCCAGTGAAAGCTCGAAGCCCACATTCTCCTGAGCACCGTGCAGATGGGACAGGGTCCCTTCTCATCTCAAAGTGGGGGTGGGCCACGTTTGACAGGACCCCGTTTAGCACAGTGGGCCCTTTAACCCTAGGAAAAACTGCCGTTCCTTTTAGAAGGTTACCCTCAGGGCTTTTTTCTGTTTGTTTTTTTTTTTTTGTTTTTTTTTTTTAAACTGGTCACCACTGAAGTCCTACCAGGTGACCTGCTGTGTTTTAGTTCTTCCAAAGCCTATCTGAGTTGCCAACCCATTTGCCAGTTAACCTTAAAGCAAAGTAAGACCTCCACAAACCTCAAAAAGGAGGTGGGCCTTTTGTTCAGCTCGACAGACCTAAGATGCAGGGGAAAAACCGCGTCAGTAGGAAGGTTTTTTGTCTCTGCAGCGGTGGCTAGTGTTTAGTTCTGATTATGCCCTGCTCCCACAGGGGCACCCCAAATACTGCACGGTACAGACCGCGCCACAAGCCTTCTAAACAGAGGGGGTCTCTACTACACTATACTGAGAAAAGAGGCCCATGGCACTGACCAACAGCCAGGGGTCCTTCAGGTTATGCTCTTTGATAATGGCTTCCCCCAAAAGATTCAACACCCCCCCAGTTCTTTTAGAAGATCAGCAAGGGGCCTCCCCCCCCCCCCCCCAAACCAGTGGCAACCTGGGTCCATCACGGTCCTTGGGCACAAAGGTAGTTAGGGAGTTTTGGTTAATGGGAATACCATCCAGCCAAACTTCAGTTTTAGATACTATCATTTGAGGAGTAGTTTCCTTAAGTTTCTCCCCTCCTCCACCTCCTTGGATATGTGGTTCTCAAAGCCCACACCAGAACGATCTGCACTGCTGGACGTCTGACCCGAGGTCCCTTGCTCCCTTTCCTGGGCCGAGAAAATGCAGAGAGAAGGAGAGAAGAAAGTTCATTTGGGACTAAGGAGAGATTCTCAACGAACTGCGGGAGAAGGGCAGGGAGAGGCGATCGAGTGAGAATTTACATTACCTTAATCCGAGGCCGAGATTATCGGAACGGAAGCGCTTTAGAAATGCAGATTCCCCAGCCCCGCCTCACCCCAGAGATTCCAACGGGGGCGGTGCCCAAGGGTGGACGCAGGAATTTAGCGAGTTAGCAAAGCTCTCCACAAGCCGAAGCTCCACGGACCATAACGCCCTGAGGGATTAGGGTAGTCGGGGGGCCTCGTAGCTTCGCTCCGAGCCCCTCCAGCCACTCTGCAGCCGGCTCGGCCCGCTAAGTCCTACCGTGGCGCTGCTCTGCTCAACACACCCCTCCCTCCAGAGCCTCGCTTCGAGTAAAAGGTGAAGTCCTTACTGGACCCAACCCTCCCTCCCCCACCCCAGGCTACAACCTCGATGACTCCCCCCGCGGCCCCCACTGGCCGTTTCTCCTACCTGGTTCCTCTTCCCCCAGCCACCTCCAAGCCTCTCCCCCACACCCTTTGACGATGCCCACCTCGGGGAGGCCCTCCCCGGACCATGTGAAATACCTCCTCCCCTGCTTCAGGGTTGCAGCCGGCGCTCACCCCCAACGCACCTTACGCCTCACCGCTCTATCTCGAGTCCCATCTTTCCCGACCCCACTCGGCCCTAAACTCGAGCAAGAGCGGGATTTTTGCTCGTTCGTTGCTGTGTCCCGTCCCCCACCCCGGCCCCTGCGGACACTCAGACGTCTTTCGGAAATCCCCCTGGGCTCGGGACGCCGCACTCAGAAGGCTCACCTTCCAGGCGCCCCGCCCCGGACCAGCGCCAAAGAAGCAGGTCCAGGACCCGGGCGCCGGCGCACCCCGAAGCCGGCCTCGGACAGGGTCTCGGGGCGCCCGCCCAGCGCCTTGGAGAGAAGATTCGCGATTCGCTAGCGCTCGGGAGGCGCGGCGTAGTTCGCCCCGGGAGAGAGAATTCGCAGGGAGGTGTAATTTACAAAGGCGCGCGGCGGGGGCGCCGAGGGCTGAGCCGCCGCGCTCGACTTGGGGGCCTCAGCCGCCCTTCCCCGCCCGAGGCCTCGCACCCACGCAGGTCCCGGGACCGTCCGAACAACCGCCCGCAGCGCTACTCACCCGACAGCCCCCCCCCCCTCGGGGGCAGCGTCGGCGACCCCCGGGCGCGCGGGCTGCGGCCCCTCCGAGTTCAGGTGCTGGGGCTTGGCCTGTTTGCGCCGCGACATGGCGAGCCGATCGCGGCCCCCGGCGCCGCGCACGCCAGTGGCCCGCCTCTCCCACGACCGCTTCCCGGAGTTCGGAAATTTCCCCCCAACCCCGCGACCGGAGCGCGCATGTCCCGGCAATTTTGCGCCTCGGCCGAGCAGGGCGATTTATCAAGAACCCTGACGGCTGATTGGCCCGGCGCCAAGGCCTCGGGGGGTCCCGGGGAAGCGCGGGCCGCGCCGCTGCAGCCCACACCACCCGAGAGCTCGTTAGAAATGCAGACTCTCGGGCTCCACCCCAGACCCGCCGAATCAGAATCTGCATTTTAACAAGCTCCCCAGGTGATTCGCATGCACATTAAAGTTGCAGAGACCGTGTCTGCATTTTAACGAGATCCCCAGGTGATTCGCTTGCCCATTAAAATTTCAGAAGCACAGCTCTCCTCCAACTTTCCTGCGCGCACGAATCACTGGGGATCTCGTTAAAATGCAGATTCTGACTCAGTGGGTCTGGGGTGGGGCCTGAGCTTCGGTATTTCTAACGAGCTCCCAGGTGGTACCACTGCCGCTGCGGCTGCACAGGCCGTGTTCTTAGATTCTGACTTAATTGGTCTGGGCTGAAGCCTGGGCATTAGTGTACATATATATATATATATATTTTTTTTTTCTTAAGCTCCCCAGGTTATTTTGACGTGCAGCCAAGGCTGAGAAGCACGACCTCCAGCATATTCGCATTTAAAATTTAAATGAGGCCAGAGAGTCTCCAACGGCAGATGAACCACTTTATGGAGGAGCTCATTAAAAATGCAGATTTCGGAAAGTTTTGGCTTCAGGCGGCGGAGCCCGGCAATCTGTATTTCTACACGGCGCCCCCAAACCCCGTCCCTCGTCCGGTGACTCTGGCGCCCCAGGTCTAGGACCACACGCGCGAGAAGCCTCGGGGCCAGCAGGGGAGTGGGCCTGCCTAGCAGGTGACTGAGGCGTGGTCTGGGGAGGGGAGGTGTTGAGCTAATTGGCGTTCAAGCTCAGACTGGCTGGGACCTTGATGAGACCCGAGGGGGACCTGTCCTTGCATCAGGTTAACACGGGGAGCAAGAGAGCCACCTACACCGCTCAGGTGTTTACTTTCTACAAATTGGGGAGTTGCTCAAGGCGGGGCTGTACCCTAAGCTTGCCCCAACCTGCGAATCACGAGAGGGCCCTCGTTAGAAAGGACCCGGGCTCGGCTCTGAATCCGTGGGGACGGGGGCCTAAGCATCTGCGTGTCTGACAGCAAGGATGGTGAAAGTTTACTTTGTGGCTAGGGCGGGCCCCGTGGGGCTCGGCAGCCGCCTGTAACCCGTCTCCTTGGGGTTACCGTTGGCAAATCGTGGGGTAGGGCCTGCGGGATGAACATTTTTACTTTTCTCAAAAACTGAGCTGTTCTCCAACTTCCCGCTGATTTTCAAGTTCTGAATTGACTTTAGGGATGGTTGTGTAATGCCAGCTGAGGTCACTCAAGGTTAAATTACTTATTTATGACTTAAAAAAAAAAAAAAGCAATCCCTACCCCCAACGTGGGGCTTGAACTCACCCCCCAGAGATCAAGACTCGTGTGCTCTACGGACTGAGCCAGCCAGGTGCCCCGGGATTAAGTTATAGAGCCAATTTTTTTTTAACCTTTAAACTTTTCTTTCTTTCTTTAATGTTTACGTTTATTTTTGAGACAGAGAGAGACAGCATGAGCAGGGGAGGGGCAGAGAGAGAGACACACAGAATCCGAAGCAGGCTCCAGCCTCCGAGCTGCCAGCACAGAGCCTGAGGCGGGGGCTTGAACCCACAAACTGCGAGATCATGACCTGAGTCCCAGTGGGATGCCCAACCGACTGAGCCACCCTGGTGCCCCAACCTTTAAACTCTCCTTTGGGATGTGCGTGTAGTTACACATACACATAAAGCCATTTGAAAACCTATTATGTGCTTACTTTTATTGTGTCTGGTGGAATGTCTCAAGAGGATACTGGATAAACTGGGGACAGCGGTTGTTGCCTCTGGAGAAGTGCCCCCAGCCAGAAGGATGGGAGATCGCTGGCACCCCGTTTATACTGCCTGCGGTGTGTATGTGTTTGTATTTGATATTTATATGGCATTTCATCAGCTCAGGTGCCCAGGATTGGATTAATCCTTGGTACGTGACACCTGGTCATTACTGGTCATTGCTGGCTTGAACGGTGGCTTATTTGGTCCCTGGCTTATTAGGATATAAGAGATATTAGGGAGCCCAAAGCTGGGAGCATCAGTGTTACGTAGAGTCTCTCCTATGGCCCCCTCCTCCAATTTCATGGCTGTCAATCTAAACCCCATACACTTCATTCCTTTGCTTTATCTTTTCAGTAAGTTCTTTTGCACGTGCATGTAATCTTAAAAGACAATTTTAATTAAAAAAAATTTTTTTAACGTTTATTTATTATTGAGAGACAGACACAGAGTGTAGGCAGGGGAGGGGTAGAGAGAGGGGGAGTCACAGAATCTGAAGCAGGCTCCAGGCTCGGAGCTGTCAGCACAGAGCCCGACGCGGGGCTCGAACCCACGAACTGCGAGATCATGACCTGAGCCGAAGTCGGTCGCTTAACCAGCTGAGCCACCCAGGTGCCCCACAATTTTAGTTTTTTTCAAGAACTAAAAAAGCGTATGTAATTTTCTAGGAATCCCCCATATTATATTGCTAAAAGCATCCACATTGCTGTGAAAATAGCACAGTTTATTCATCTGCCCTCCTGGTGGTGGGCACTTGGGTTGTTTCCCAGTCTTTCTGAAGCGTGTGGGTATCATCTGTGACCCTTCTAAAAAAGTGTCAGAGTTTGGGGCACCTGGGTGGCTCAGTCGGTTAAGCGTCCGACTTCGGCTCAGGTCATGATCTCACAGTTCGTGAGTTCGAGCCCCGCGTCCGGCTCTGTGCTGACGGCTCGGAGCCTGGAGCCTGTTTCAGATTCTGTGTCTCCCTCTCTCTCTGCCCCTTCCCTGCTCATGCTCTGTCTCAAAAATAAATAAACATTAAAAAAAAGTGTCAGAGTTTAAGTGAATGTACACATTTTCAGATTGCAGGTGACCCTTTAAGAGATTATGCTAATGTGCTGGCACCAGATTACATTTTTGCCAGCAAAGGGAGAGAGAGATACTGTGGAGCCACATCCTTTCCTATACTCGGTATTATCAGACATGTGAATATACAATGATATTTCACTGTGGTCTTGATTTGCATTTTCCCTGCATGCATTGTTTCCAACACACAAAAAAGGCAAAATTATTGTTTTTCACAAAAGTAATGACAGCAACTGATAAAATTGGTTTCATTTCTTTGAAGGCACTGTTTTATGATTTTTTAAATACATCTATTCAAAGTTACTGTGTAAATTAAGTTTATTACCATGTATGGTTTTAATGGCTTGACTCGAAGGGTCTAAATGAAAAATTGAAAGAAAAATGGAGGCGCGCCTGGCTGGCTTAGTTCGTAGACCACTCGAATCTTGATCTCCGGGGGGTGAGTTCAAGCCCCACGCTGGGTATAGAGCCTACTAAAAAAAAAAAAAAAACCCAAAACAAAAAAAAAAACACACAAAAAGCCCCCCAAAACTGAGGTGCCTGGGTGGCTCAGTCAGTTAAGCGTCTTGGCTCAGGTCATGATCTCACGGTTCGTGGGTTCGAGCCCCACGTCAGGCTCTGTGCTGACAGCTCAGAGCCTGGAGCCTGCTTCAGATTCTGTGTCTCTGTCTCTCTCCCTCTCTGCCCCTCCCTGGCTAGCGCTCTGTCTCTGTCTCTCTGACTATCAAAAATAAATAAACATTAAAAAAAAATTGAGGGGTTCCTGGGTGGCTCAGTTAAGCGTGTTCACTCAGGTTATGAGACTTTGGCTCAGGTTATGATCACACGGTTTCTGGGTTCGAGCTCCGCATCAGACTCTTTGCTGACAGTTCAGAGCCTGGAGCCTGCTTGGGATTCTATGTCTCCTTCTGTCTCTGCCCTTCCTCCACTCACACTGTCCTCTACTCTCTCTCAAAAATAAATAAATGTAAAAAAAACAAAAACAAAAAATATAACTCCTAGAGATCTACGTAAAAGCAGGGTGTCACTCAATGGTTATGATAAATCACACTTCTCCTCCAATTCCATTCACCAGTTATACAAATTGACTATTTTCTTGAAATCCAGCTCATAAATTTTCATCTTCCCTGATAATCAAACCCGAGGCTTTTGCAAATTAAACTAAAGAGGGCACATCACTACGTCTTTAACAGATGGATTTCAAACCACTGTGCTTGGACAATGTTTAAACAGATTAGAAAATTCTATCGCTAAGTTTAAACACGCAGAATGAGGTTTTTTCTGGGTGACACCTTTTCATTGTCCTTCGGCAACAAAATCACAGAACAAAGAAACTACGGTCAAACATGCATTTCAAAATACTTCCTCCACAGGGTGTATCCCTTCCGGAAAGTCTAATTTTCAACCCTTGCCACTTTTTAAAGGGAAAAGATCTGTAATTTTGATCACTTAAGTCTCTTGCCAAGAGCTAAACGGTGCCCTCTGAGTTCTACAAAAGATTCTCCTTATCCCTCTACATCTCTTTACAGAGCATCATAAAGATTGAGAGGCAGTAAAATGTAATAACACATGGACTAGAGCCAGCCTGAGTTGAAATCCTGGCTCCGTTACCGTGTGACCTTGGGAAAGCCGTTCTGTGCTCCAGTTTTCTCATCAGTAAAATGGCAATGCTCATATGACTAGGGCAGTCGTGAGGACGAATGGGTTTCCGTATGCAAAGTACAGAGAACAACGTCTAGTGCCGAGGGGGTAAGAGTTAACAATCACTATAACGGAGTACGAGTATTAGTTTACCAGTACAAGTTGTCATGTATAATAAGAGCTCCCACTCACCCGGCATTGGGGGTTCCAATTAACGAGGCGCAGACGCTGTTTTCCGTGGAAATAAATGGGAAGCAAATGAGACTGTGTTGACTTTACGGAACCCTCAGGAGCTGCAGATCTTCCCTGCTTTCATAACACCTTCAGTATATGTATATTAAATGAGGAATTCAATGCTACTCATTGCATTTGGCGCACGTAAGTGCTTTCTTTTTTAAGAGAAACAGTCATTGCTCACCTCAGTGCTGTCCTGTCCCTTACCTTTTCTCCACTATGGATACGGGAATGAAAGAACGGGTAAATGTTTTCCAGGTACAAATGGTTCCCAAACAGGAAGTAAAGGCAGACAGGAGCAAGTCTGACTTCTTCATTCATCTGCCAAGAATTTATTTGTTCAACTGATTATTTTTTGACTTCTCGCTGTTGCGTGGCTCCGTTCCAGGTGTTGGGTATAGAGCCACACGCAAGACAAACAAGATCCCTCAGGGCAGCTAGAGGACGAATGAATGAATGAATGAATGAGGGCAAAAGGTCACTTCGGATAACAATGGGTACCACAATCAAGATGACATGGGGTGGTGTGACCCAGGGTGACTGGGTGGTGCAGGGGAGGGCAGCTGAGTCTGGCTAGAAGAGACCTGCGAGCTAACACCTGATCTAATAGGCAGCCATGGGAAGAAACAGAGAGAGAGCATTTCTGGGAGAAGAATCCAGAGCAAAGGCTCTAAGAAAATCAGCTTTGTCATGTTTGAAGCAAAGCAAGAAGCATCCGTGGCTAGCTGGTCGCCAGAAAGAAAAATATATGGCTTGTAAGAAGTTGGAAAAACAAAGTGCCAGCTCACTTATGAGCAAAGAAATGCAAGTTGAAATAAATTGAAATACTGTTTTATATCCTCTCTTGACAGAACAGATTAAACCCACACACGTTATTAGCAAAGGTGAGCATGGGCTTTTTCTCCCCCACGCTGCACGTCTCAGACTTTACTGTTCAGGAGAATCACCTGGGGACCTTGTTAAATGCAGATTCTGACTCCAGCGTGACTCAAAATTTAACATGAATACGGATCACCCGGGGACCTTGTTAAGGCGTGGATTGTGATTTCTCAGACCTTCATGTGCAGAAGAATGACCTGGTGATCTTGTTAAAAGCAGATTCTGGGCAACAAACCTCTAAGAGTTATACAGCCTCACTGCCTCGCTAATTATAAGGGAATGAATATTAAATAACCCTAAATTCCACACACAGCCCCCCCCTCCTCCCCCGCATCAGATCAGTGAAAATTAAGAATGCTGGTAACATCTACCGTTAGCAAGAGTGCAGGGAAATTGGTCTTCTAACGCGTTGGTGGCAGGAGCGTGAAGGTTCATAGGTGCTGCAGAGGGCAATTTAGCAGTACTTTTTTTTGTTTTTTAAAAAAAAAATTTTTTTTTTAAACGTTTATTTATTTTTGAGACAGAGACAGAGCACGAACGGGGGAGGGGCAGAGAGAGAGGGAGACACAGAATCGGAAGCAGGCTCCGAGCCATCCGCCCAGAGCCCAACGCGGGGCTCGAACTCACGGACCGCGAGATCATGACCCCAGCCGAAGTTGGACGCTCGACCGACGGAGCCCCCCAGGCGCCCCTACAGTACTTTGTTAAACGTGCCCTGCCAGTGACCTATCAATTCTGCTTCCATCTGTTCTCCAGAGAAACGTCTGCACACGTGCGCAAGGGAGCAAGGATGTTTGTGGCAACACTAATATCGTAGCGAAACAAAACAAAACAACCCCCCCAAAACCAAAAACCCACAAACCATTGAGAAACAACCTAACAATGCCCAGCAACAGGGGACTGGTTAGGTTAAACTAAGGTTTAACCATACCACGGAACACCAGGCAACAAATGGAAGTAATCATCTCCCCCTCTCTCTGCCCCTGCCCTGCTCTCTCTCTCTCTTTAAAAAAAAAAAAAAAATTAATGTTTATTTATTTTTGAGAGAGAGAGACAGAACATGAGCGGGGGAGGGGCAGGGAGAGAAGGAGACACAGGATCCAAAGCAGGCTCTGAGCTGTCAGCAAAGAATCCAACGTGGGGCTTGAACTCACAGACCACGAGATCATGAATTGAGCTGAAGTTGGATGCCCAACCGACTGAGCCACCCAGGCGTCCCTCTCTCTCTCTTAAAATAAATAAATAAACTTAAAAAAAAAATAGGGACTGTATTCCCATCCTGCTTGATAGTTAAAAAGTAATAATTAAAATACTTAACTAACTGATGTTTCTTTTTTCTTTTTTTTAAATTTCTTTTAACATTTATTTTTGAGAGACAGAACGAGACTCAGCAGGAGTGGGGTAGGGGCAGAGAGGCAGGGGAGGGGGAGGAGACACAGAATCCGAAGCAGGTTCCAGGCTCTGAGCTGTCAGCACAGAGCCCGACGCGGGGCTCGAACTCACAGACCGCGAGATCATGACCTGAGCCAAAGTCAGGCGCTTAATCGACTGAGCCACCCAGGCGCCCCTGATGTTTCTTTTTTAAAAAAATGTTTATTTATTTTGAGAGAGAGAGAGAGTGAGAGCACGAATTAGTGAGGGGCAGAGAGAGAGGGACAGTGAGGATCCCAAGCAGGCTCTGTGCTGTCAGCACAGAGACTGATACAGGACTTGATCTTGTGAGATCATGACCTGAGCTGAAATCAAGAGCTTAACCAGCCGCTTAACCAACTGAGCCACCCAGGCGCCCCAAGTGATGGTTGTCATACAATGTGATACATTTTATATGACCATAATGGACAATAATGTATTTCTCTGTGTGCCGATACAGAATATTCTCAAGATATGTTAAGTGAAATATTCAAAGGACGGAAAAGTAGATAAATTATGCTATTGTGTGTATGTATGTATGTATATATGTAAAAACATACATATATAACAGCATCTCTCTATTACATTTCACACACACACACACACACACACACACACACACACACACACGAATGCAGAGACCAGGGAACTGGGAACATGCATCATCCATGGGGACAGGACATCAGTTGTCTGAATGACATCTTAATATATACTTTTTGGCAATCTCATTAGTTAAAAAACATTTTAAATCATAAAATTTGGCACACCTACAGGCGTGCATAAGACGCAAACGTGCAGCTTATGGAATGAAACAAACATCCTTGTAACCACTGACAACTTAAGGTCTTAGTACCAAAGATAGTGCTTTTAAAAAAATTTTTTTAATGTTTACTTATTTATTTTTGAGAGAGAGAGAGAGAGTGAGCAAGCAGGGGAAGGACAGAGAGAGAGGGAAACAGAATCCCAAGCAGGCTCTGTACCGTCAGCACAGAGCCTGATGCGGGGCTTGAACCCACGAACCTGAGATCATGACCTGAGCTGTAACCAGGAGTCGGAGCTTAACTGATTGAGCCGCCCGGGCGCCCCTCAAAGAGATGCTTCACATGCTCCTGTCCGTTAGCCTCTCCTGCCTTCTGCCACCTTCTTTCGCTAGTTCTAATTTTGTGTAATTATGATTTAAAAATAGTTTTGTCACTGTACATCAACCATACTTCGATGAAAAACAACAACAGTTTCGTCACCTAAATAATGATGCTTAGTTTTGCCGCCTTTTGAGCTGCATGAGTAATATTCCTTCAAGTGCTTCTTGAAGTGTGTGAGATGCGCCCGTGGTGAGGCAGGCAGCTGGAGTCCACACTTGAATATACCACATTTTACACCTTCGCCGCCAATGGGCGGTTTCCAATTTGGTAATTATGAGCAATGTAGCTATCGACACTCTTGCACAGATCTCCTGATTCTTGGGTGTAAATTGCTCTACGCCCAGAATCTGCATTTAACAAGATCCCCAGGCGATTCTTCTGTACCTTATGGTTTGAGGAGCACTGAGGTCAGAATCTGCTTCTTAACAAGGTCTCCCGGTGATCTGTATCCGTGTTAAAGTTAGGGACGCACTGGAATCAGAATCTGCATTTTATTTTTATTTATTAAAAAGGAAAATTTAACGTTTATTTATTATTGAGAGACAGAGAGACACAGAGTGTGAGCAGGGGAGGGGCAGAGAGAGGGGGAGACACAGAATCCGAAGCAGGCTCCAGGCTCTGAGCCGTCAGCACAGAGCCTGACACGGGGCTCGAACTCACGAGCTGTGAGATCATGACCTGAACCGAAGTTGGTCGGCTAACCGACTGAGCCACCCAGGCGCCCCTCAGAATCCGCATTTTAACAACGTCCCCCCGGTGCCTCTCACCGACGGTACGGCTGAGACGTGCAGCGGTGGGGAGGGAGAGCTGGATCACAGCATATGCTCACCTGCAACTTTCCCAGGAAGTGCCAAACTGTTTTCCAGTGTGACTGTGTCAATTTACATTCCCGGCAGCATATGTAACTTTTAAGATGAAAATGACTGGGGGGACAAAAGGGAACTAGTTAAAAAAGTCACCAGGGCACAGTCTCATTCGAAAATGTTCATAACGGGGCGCCCGGGGGGCTCCGTCGGTTAAGCATCCGACTCTTGATATCGGCTCAGGTCATGATCTCGCGGTCCGTGAGTTTGAGCCCCGCGTCGGGCTCTGTGCTGACAGCTCGGAGCCTGGCGCCTGCTTCGGATTCTGTGTCTCCCTCTCTCTGCCCCTTCCCCGCTCATGCTCTGTGTCTCTCTGTCTCTCAAAAATGAATAAACGTTTAAAAAAAAAATTAAAAAGAAAAGACTTCTAAGCTTCTAGATCTCGGGCAGGGTGTGGCAACATGGGTTGTCGGTTGTCTTAGCCAGTCCTGAGAAAAGTGAGTTTCCGATCCCTTTCCAGCAACATCGAAATCACCCAGACCGATCGTCACCTGCAGATTCTTTTCGTGTTTCCATGTCTTAGGCCACAGTCTCCCTGACTCTTGACGTTGTCCATTAGGGCTTGCCCCAGAGCCATTCGCTTGTTGGCCAAACATTTATGGGGTTCTCTCCGGTTTTGAGGCACCGTGCTAACCTCCAGGAATGCACCAGCAGGCCTTTGAGAAAGTCACAGATGAACGACGATGGAAAATAAGGAAACAGGCAGTTACGAGACAGTGTGATAAAGGTTCACACAGTGGTCAGGGAACGCTTCCTGCCACAGGCCGATTCGTAACAGGGTGAGTCGGTCTTGGGCAGGTACAGAAGTGGGGTGAAGAGGGTCACAGGCACAGCAACAGCCTGTGCAAAGACCAGGAGGTAAGAGATAGCCGTTTTGAGAAGCCTCAGTCTGGCCGGAGGTGGGCGGGACGCTGGCGATGAGGCAAAGGAGGCCGGTGGGAGGTCGACTCCATGGCCTTGTAAGGCAGACAGGATACATTCAACCGTTTCCTGCTCCCTCTTTCCCTTCTCTTCCTGTTCAGCTTCGGACACATCCAGAGGCCAATTCCAGGCTTGGTTTGACAAGGTGAAGTTACTTCACCTCTCCTCGCCCGAGAAGCAGCCATGCTGACAGTGGTAATGACTCTGACCACGAAGACCGTGAACGCTCACTGATGCTAAGGCCCAGTCTCACCAGCGCTTCGCAGATGTGTGCTTTGTACAAGCCTCTTAACCTCTCGAGCCTCAGTCTCATCTGTAAAATGGGGATAATAATTCAACCTACCTCAAAGGGGTTTCCTGAGTATTCAAAGGGAGTGTATGGAAAGGGATCGACAAGCAGTCGAAGAAGAACGTCATGAAGAATGTTACTTGTCATTGTGGTCGGCAGTCACCCGCCTACTCCCCCTACACGATACTAACTTTGAAAACTATTGCACAAGATAACCTCACACCTGTCAGAACGGCTAACGGTAACAACACAGGAAACACCAGATGTTGGCCAGGGTGCGGAGAAAGGGGAACCCTCTTGTACCGCTGGTGGGAATGCAAACTGGTGGGGCCGCTCCGGAAAACGGTATGGAGCTTCCTCAGAAAGTTACAGATAGATCTGCCCCGTGACCCAGCAATTGCACTGCTAGGTAGCAATTTAGCCCAAAAGATACAAAAATACCGATCCGAAGGGCAACGTGCACTCCGATGTTTACAGCAGCATTACCAACGTAGCCAAACTATGGAGAGAGCCCAAAAGTCCATCGACTGACAAATGGATAAAGATGTGGCATATATACATACACAATGGAATATTACTCAGCCATGAAAAAGAACGGAATCTTGCTGTTTGCAACGATGTGGATGGAGCCAGTGGGCATTATGATAAGTGAAATAAGTCAGCCAGAGAAAGACAAATACAATATGATCTCACTCATATGTGAAATTTAAGAAACAAAACAGATGAACACATGGGAAGGGAAGACAAAGAAGGGGGAAGCAAACCATAAGAGACTCTTAACTATAGAAGACAAACTGAGGGTTGACACAGGGAGGGGGGGTGAGGATAGGCTAGATGGGTGATGGGCACTAAGGAGGGCACTTGCTGGGCTGAGAACTGGGTGTTATATGTAAGTGATTCTACTTCTACTAAATTCTACTCCTAAAACCAATATTATACTATATATTAACTAGCTAGAACTTAAAAATTTGAAAAAGAAAAAAAAACTGTTATAAAATATAATAACAATTATTATAAATGCTGATTTTACTTAATACCTACATTGTGCTGGGAGTGCTGGGGATACACTGGTGAAAAAGACAGAAGGGGCTGTATCTGGAACACTTAGTGTTCAGCTGTACTATAATGCAGGCCATGATGTGATCCTGTGTTTAGTTACGCTAGTCCTTTGAGTTTTTTTTTTAACAGAGACCAAATAAAAGTGATGAATGAAAATAGAAGGTTTACTTCTGGCGGATGATGCCGCAGGAGATCAGCCGGGGACCCGTGTCCTAGCGTATTGCTGTACGAGCCCCTGGGGTGTTTCTCTCAAGGTGAAGATCCACACCTGTGATCCAGTCCATGGGAAGGAGCAAAAAGGGAGAGGAAGGCAAGCAGCTGTCTTTTACACAGTAACCCAGAATGTGTATCACTTCCTGGTTGTCTCCCATTGGCCAGCATTTAGTCACATGGTCACAGGTAGCTGCAAGGGAGTCTGGGAATGTGGATTTAAAAAAATTTTTTTTTAATGTTTATTTATTTATTTAAAAAATTTTTAAATATTTTATTTTATTTTTGAGACACAGAGAGACAGAGCATGGATGGGGGAGGGTCAGAGAGAGAGGGAGACACAGAATCTGAAGCCAGCTCCAGGCTCCAAGCTGTCAGCACAGAGCCCGACGTGGGGCTCGAACTCACCGACCGTGAGGTCATGACCTGAGCCGAAGTCGGAAGCTCAACCGACCGAGCCACCCAGACGCCCCAATGTTTATTTATTTTTGAGAGACAGAGCACGAGGAGGAAAGGGAGTCACACAGTCTGAAGCAGGCCCCAGCTCCGAGCCGTCAGCGCAGAGCCCGAGGCGGGGCTCCAACTCACAAACTGTGAGACCGTGACCTGAGCCAAAGTCAGTGGCCCAACCGACGGAGCCAGCCGGGCGCCCCAGGGAATGTGGATTCTAATAGGGTGGATGTGTGCCCAACTAAAACTTGGGGAAGATTTCTGGGAATTTATCCTACTGATACAGAGGCACACGCACAAAATGACGCCTCTATGAGATCCTTCACTGCAGCGCTCTCTGAAATTGCAAAAGCCAGGAAACAACCCAAGGGTTTGTCCACAGGTGAGATGCTGAATAAACTGTGATAAAGCCCCACACGATGCGATACTCTGCAGCTGCTAAAAAAAAATAAAAAAAGAATGAGGAATCCCTGTTTTACTAATATGGTAAGATTTTCTGAATATATTAAATGAAAAAAGCAAGGGACAGAACTGTCCCTTTTTTTGTTTTGCAAAAGGGAAGGAGGTAATGGAAGAATATTTTCGTATTTGCTTATGGTCGCATACAGAAACACTGGAAGGCTATAGAGTGTAGCAATTGCTGTTGGTGCCCCACCCACGGGCCCTCAACCTTGTCCCCTCAGTGCATGATGGACTGACTTCCAGCTGCCGGGACCACGTTTGTTTCAAAAAAAATTAAAAAAAAATTTTTTTTAATGTATATTTATTTTTGAGACAGAGACAGAGTAAGAGCAGGGAGGGACAGACAGAGAGGGAGACACAGAATCCAAAGCAGACTCCAGGCTCCGAGCTGTCAGTACAGAGCCCGACACAGGGCTCGAACCCATGAACTATGAGATCATGACCTGAGCCGAAGTCGGACGCTTAACCGACTGAGCCACCCAGGTGTCCCTGCACCTGCGTTTCTTTTTCTGGGGTTTTCTCTGTTTGTGAGCATTCACGTTGCCCCCCAGTGCAGCAGCCTGAAAGGCTTGGGCTGTCAATCTCTTCCTACTACCTCAGGAGCAGCTCTCAATCAGCAAATGCAGGGAGTTGGTGGATGAATACCTCAGCAACCTTGCCCCACAAATGGATAACTCTGGATGCATCGGTTCCTTCCTGCCTCCCAGGGGTTCCAGCAGGAGTAAGTGCCAGATGCCCACAGCAGCAGCTCTGCCCATCACACACTCTGTATCAGCTCTTTCCCTCCTCTGTCTCACTCCTGCACCCACCTGACTCTGGGTGTTTCCTGGGATCACCTCCCAAATAAGCTCCTTGCTCTCTAATCCTTGTCTCAGGGTCTGCTACTGGGGAAACTGCAATAAGACAAAGAAAAGAAGAAGGAAAAGGAGGAGAAGGAGGAGGAGGAAGAAGAGGAAGGGAAGAAAAAGAAGAAAGAGAAAAGGAAAGAAAGAGAGACAGAAAGGAAGAAAGAGAGAGAGAGAGAGAGAAAAGAAAGAAAGAAAAAGGAAGGGAAGAAAGAAAGAAAGAGAGAGAGAGAAAAGAAAGAAAGAAAGAAAAAGGAAGGGAAGAAAGAAAGAAAGAGAGAGAGAAAATAAAGAAAGAAAAAGGAAGGGAAGAAAGAAAGAGAGAGAGAGAAAAGAAAGAAAGAAAAAGGAAGGGAAGAAAGAAA
>NW_026059630.1:0-44020 GCF_023721935.1 Panthera uncia | reverse complement strand
GCCATGTATGTTAAATATATATATATATATATATATATATATATATATACATTAGTTGCTCTGT
This sequence comes from Panthera uncia, assembly GCF_023721935.1. Taxonomy (NCBI): domain Eukaryota; kingdom Metazoa; phylum Chordata; class Mammalia; order Carnivora; family Felidae; genus Panthera; species Panthera uncia. The sequence goes on along the minus strand of NW_026059630.1, from coordinate 43,956 downwards.
GAGCTGTGACTTGACAAAGCTCCAGGGGTCTTAGCTTTACATTTGCAGCAGTATTTTGAGCAGAGGAAAGAAACAAAGTAAGGCCAGTTATCTTGTTCTATTACATATTATTCTTATTCTATAGCCCCTAAACCTGATTAACTTGCTATCAACTGTATTGAAAGAAAGGACTGCTTCAAAAAGAGAAATCTTGTAGGCATCGACTGATGGGATAAAGAAGTCGTACAAAAACTAGTAGCCATGATTGTGTTGTCTCTAGTAGAGAAAACTGTGGCTTTGGATAACATCAATATACAATTTTTCTTTCATTTTGGTTTCAGTCAGACCCTACCCCATCAACCCAAAAGCGAAGAGCTTTCACAGCGAGCTTTGGTACCATATTGACCTCTGGCTGTTCCTACTGGGGCACATGTGTTGTGCATTCACAAAGCTACCAGCCAGTTTTGCTTAGGAGATTGACCTTTGCTTGTGATGAAAACCCTCGAAAGCATGTTGAAAACAAAAAGGATTTTTTTTCTTACTTTCTGAGGAAAATAAGCAGATCATCTGAAGCCTTCATCTGTGATCCCATGACGCCATTCTGATGGAGCAGGACCCAGCTACGGTCATGGCCTAGGGTCAAAGTCACACGTTACCAATGTAAGAGGAAAATCGCAATCCTTTATTTATGAATTGTCCCCTTCTCATATGAGCCACATTTAAGATAGTGTGGACTTTTAATTTATAAATGTATCATGTTTGCCTTACTCTTGATTTTAAAATTTTCTATAAGTTATGAAAATCCATAGTGTGCTCCTCTTTGATAATCAAAGTGTTTTGAAGTTCTGGAATTAGGTGCAGACAAAATTTTTGCCAGCATTGGAAGCGTTGAAATTTCTACAAAATGAAATTAAAACATGTGCTCTTACAGAGTTTTTTAAGGAAAGAAATACACGTTCTGACTTTCATATCATACTGCCACCTGCAATAAATTAGTCTTTAGGTAGCAAAGTAAGAAAAACATTTTGCTTCAAATAGAAAAATAATAAAGAGTTTACCTAGCATGTTAGAAATTAAAGGCTACAATCATAAGAAATAAATTGCTTTGACTTTAAGATTTCAAAACTAAATATGTGCTATGGTCAACTTTGACATTTTTGGAGATGCTAAAAACAGGAGCAGGTATTTACTGGGTGTTCACTGTAGGCATCGGTGTTAATTTGAGTCGTTTTAGAAGCAGATGTTAAATGTGTAAGGTTTTTACTAGGGAAATAACTGCAAAAGAAAATAAGGAAAGACTCTGGGAAGTTGGGAGATCAAACCCCAAGTCTGATATGCAAGTGAAGCAAGCCTGAATCCAAGTAAAGAAGAGAAGAGAAGCAACTCAGGAAGAAACATCCTAGCCTGTCATGCAGGCTAATGTGCATTTGGTATATATGCCAAAAAGTTTTGAGCTGAGGTCAGCTGACAATGGAATCCCATGTTTCTCAGGGAAGGGTCTGCCTTAGTTTCCCTGCCACATTCAGTTATCAACAAGGAGCAACCAATGGGAAAAATGTCTTGGCACACATCGCAGGAATGAATTTCCAAGCAAAGCCGCTAAGGTCCTATGTTGATTAGGTTTCCTGTAGCCAAGGGTTTGAGAAGCTCATTCTCATCGGCTGTCAGGAAACTATTCTAGCTGTGTGTGGAAAACCAAGAGTCAAAAACAGAATGTGTTGCCTTTCTACGGAAACCTACAATCAACTTTGAAATCTGCTTTGATGTTTCCCATATCAAAATATAAATAAATCAAAATCTTTTTTGAGATGTCGTTCTGAGCAATTACCTGCCTATTGCTCTCCTCTCCTTCCAAAGTGTATCCCTGTAGGACTGCTGACAATATTGGCTCTATCTTTGGCCCTCCATTTTGTTCATGTTCGCTTGATGACCCCCACTGGGGCTATGTGTTCTGGACCTCTTGGAAATTAATACACATACTTTAGAAATGCCCATTAAGGCTAGGTATGTTTTGGCCTCCCATGAATCTGTTAGCAAGAGCGTAGTCTTTCCCCTTCCTGATGCACAAGTGGTGCCAAGAGATCAAATTAAAGGATAGCTGTCAATTAAGTGCATGCCAAACCCTTTGAGGTGCATGTGAAAAACTTTGATCTCATTAAATTGCCGTTTTGTGTGTCCTCTTGCTCTATGAAATCTGTGGACCGAAGTCCAGACTCTGCAGAGAATAACTTCGCAGCTGTTGTGCCTCCTTCTCTGCCTGATCCCCCCTGTCAGTACATTACCCTGAATAAAACACTATGCAAATTGTATGGAGTCACTCCCTTTATTTTCTGGTGTCAAAATGCCTTTTCAGTTGGGGGAATACTCTACCGTCCACTGCCCCACTTTCTAGCAACCCCACATTCCAATGTTTATGCCAAGAATTACATCTTCCCCTCTTCGCTATCAGTGAAAACAGAATATTCCCTAAATCTTGGCATGGTTTTTGGCCCAGTAAGAAAAAGACAGATGGAGTAGACATTTTCAGACTCCCTCTTCTTCTAATGGTCTACATTCTTTTAAAGGAAGTGGTATGTTGGATTGCATATAGCTCGGCTGCTTTAATTGAATAGCAAAGAGTTCTGACCTCTGTAAGTGGGAAAAAGGAAGGGGTTAGCATGAGGATCTCACTCTCTATATGATCTCACTGCTTTACATGTGTGAAATTTCTGTAAATCAAATGTTTGTAAGTTGCAAACACAAGAAGCCTTACGTCACCGTGTGCTTTTTGTCTACACTTTCATCCTCCCTCTATTGATTCACGCTCTCTACAGTACAGATTATGCTACATAGAACATTGTGTTTCTGTGGGTGGGGTGGGGTTGGGAATGGGTATTGGAGAACACTGCAGAATTGTGTGTCTTCACATTGCTGAATATCCAGCAGATCAGTGAGAAAGCAGTGGACAGAGGCTGGGAAAAGTCAGAGTAGGGAAGGAATGACACAAAGGAAAAAAAGTATCCATTTTCAAGGAAGAGTCCCGAAATAGACATTGAAACATTTGAATTCTAATCTATCTTGAATATTTATTAGCTGTGTGGTGGTAAACAACAACAACAACAACAACAAAAATCTAGCTAATGCTTGCGTTAAATAAATCAGAAAAATAATTGTAACAAGTACTTGTAAAATCTTTGAAAACCGTAAGCCCTATACAGACTAAACAAATGTATTATACATTATCGCATGGCAATAAATATTTACACATATTTCTATTGTTCACAAATTTATATTCCCATGATCTGTACAACTTAATTATTTGGTCACTGATATAAATGCTTTCATCTGAGTAAACTCATTCCCCATACGTATTACAGAAGCACAGCTCTAACATAAATGATCAGTTCATGTAACAAACAGATTTGTTTCAGGTAGACTTAGAATCAAGGTGAAAATAATGCTGCCATGACTCTGCTTCTTTTTCTCCAGTCAGCGTATCTACACTTCTCTTTTCGTATATACTTTTTTCATTTTTCCGGCAGAAAGACAATTGCCTAACCAAGAAGGATAACTCCTGGAAATCATACCCTATTTATTTGTTATTTTATATATAAAATAATACTTACGGCTAATGATCCAAAAGGAAAATAGTACTCCCCATCGTTCTCAGAAAGAACCTTCGCAGGGTAATTCTCACTGGTCGACCTGAGTCTTAGTGCTTGTTTTTGAATCATCCTTCCAATAGGGATGCCCTGTCATAATTGGCCTGGTTTAAATGCTCAACTTTGTTGCCATGTGGAACATAATATAAAAAATGGCCTTTCTGCAGGGCCACAATTGAGAGAAATTTCAAAGAACCAGTGAAAAAGACTTGAGGGGTCTGTAGCTTAATTTGAATTGCTGGCATAAGGAAATAAATACCAATCTATTATATTTATAGTGTTGGAATTAGAAGAAGAAAATTGGAGACTGGTTTTGTTAGACAAAATTCTGACAGCTAGAAACCTGTGCACACACTGGGGCTCTGGGAGAAAAGCGAATGGAAAGGAACTGGAAAAGACTTCAGGCATAGGAGGACACTAATGTGCCTTACATTGAAATCGTGACTTTACCTTCAGTATCACTTCATATCTAATGTTTCCCTGAAAATGTGATTATGAATTAGGGATTCTATAACATCCAATCTACCTTACCCAGTTTGGGCAGTTCCACTCCTCCAGGTCAAGTGGTCTATTCCTTTTTTCTTTTAAGTTTATTGATTTATTGGGGCGCCTGGGTGGTGCAGTCGGTTAAGCGTCCGACTTCAGCTCAGGTCACGATCTCGCGGTCTGTGAGTTCGAGCCCCGAGTCGGGCTCTGTGCTGACAGCTCAGAGCCTGGAGCCTATTTCAGATTCTGTGTCTCCCTCTCTCTCTTCCCCTCCCCCGTTCATGCTCTGTCTCTCTCTGTCTCAAAAATAAATAAACGTTAAAAAAAAAAAAAGTTTATTGATTTATTTATTTTATCCTGGGGTGAGGAGGGGCAGAGAGAGAGGGAGAGAGAGAGAGAATCCCAAGCAGGCTCTACGCTGTCAGTACAGAACCCGAGGCGGAGCTTGATTTCACGAATCATGAGATCATGGCTTGAACCAAAATCAAGTGTTGGATGCTTCACCGACTGAGCCACCCAGTCGCCCATCAGGTGATATATTTCTTATCAAATTCTACTCCTATGTGGGACCATCTAAACAGGAACAGAAAAATCAGGAAGAAACTCCATGTCCTATCTCTCCTACTGTTTCTCCCTATAGTTTCCAAAATATTTTTCTTTTAAGTATATAATATGTTTAAAATGGCATGGGAGTTTTCAGTGATCAGTTTTCTTGAAAACTTTTTTTTTATGTAAGCCAATAAAAATAATGACTACTCCTAGTGCTTTCTAAAGCGTGATGGTAGGTAGAACTGCTTTCTTTTGACAAAGTCTTATATTTTGTCCCTTCTTTTCCCTGAATAGCTTCGTGTTCATTTCTTACAGTGATGAATGTACTGTATACCTTAAGGCAGTTTTAACTGTAATCAAGGAGGTGGGAGTGATCCACGCAGGAAATTACAGTAAATTTTAAGTACATGTTGGTCCTTACAGCGTGCTCACTCATCTACTCAGGGAAGTAACTACTCATTTTGTTGTATTTTTGAAATTTGTTCTTTTAAAGTGACTAAATTATAATAATCTTCTACACATTTCCTTTATAATGTACTCATTACCTTAGCTGGAAATGAAATACTTAAAGACCCCAGTCTCACAAGAGTCATACATTCTAAATGTAAGTAATTATCGAAGTTTGAAATAGAAATACTTCATCTATTTACCATTTCATTTTCTGATTAAGTACTGGAGATTTTGAGTAGTGCCGGACTGCAGGGGAAAAAAAATCCTTTACTAAATTAAAAAAAAAGTTCTTTTTAGCTTTCTTTTTTCTGAGATTCCGGATTTTTCTTTGAGGGAGGAAGAAGAAAAGTTTAATGTTAGGGCAGAGTGGCACCAATCTTTATTTGAATTTGCTGTCAAAGATAGTCCAAGACGTTAACAAATTGGAAAATGAATTACATGATTTTAGTTAGGTGTATGTTGAAGAAAGGATGGATGAACGAATCGATGGATGAATGAGGCAAACCATCTGTCTTGCTGCCCAGGGTTCTTTCAGCTATTCTACATGAGGCTGTTTGTGCCCTTTTAATCAAACGGCAGGCATTGAGACTCTCTCACTCCAGACCCTCTACCCCTCCACCTCTGACCCAGCTCTCCTCTTTCTCAACATGTGGACTCTGCATGTCTCCTTCTGGCCTGCTTCTCAAGAAAGCAAAAATGACAGATCTTGGAGGCTTTCATATGGGAGTTTGATGTCCTTAAGTTTTAGTTTTACCTAAGGAAGGTGTCTGATTCATTGGATTTGTTTATAAATTCCATTAAGCTGCTGAACACCAAAGAAATTCATGAATCTTTACCATGACTAATGTAATTAACATGTAAATATACAAATTTCAGTTGTTTGTGCCATGTGTATAAAAGGTGGGTATAAATAATCCAAACTGGAGACAAAAGCAAAATTTGAACTATTTTATAATCTCGTCACTTTCCAGAAGATCTATTTTTTATTATAGTCTTCCTGGGGTAATTTGTCACATAGAACGTTTCCTGCTGACCTGCTTTTTAAGAAGGTGGACCGATTTTGAACAAATGAAGTGTTAGCTAAAGAGCACAAAATATTCTTTATATTTAATTTTTAATATTTCATCCTTTTTGCTTCAGATATAAATCAATATAAATAAAGGATGATTTTAACAATATTAAATTCAAAGGTTATAGTAGAAAATCGTCAGGGGATACGTAATGGCGCATAAACAGTATTAAAGCCAGTTTATGATCTAACTGATGTTATACAGCTATAGAATAGTCCACATTGTATGAAACGTTATAAAACAATACAGAGTCTACATATAGGTATGATGCCAGAAAAAAGCTATATCGATATGAAGGACAAACTTGAGTAAGTTGACTACTTACAATTGTACCTCATCATATCATCATCATAAGCAGCAGCACAGCACAGTTATGCTGAACTCACTACATACAGCATTGCATTTCATTTAACACTCTCAATAACTCTTTGACTTATTTATAATTACATTCTAAATATAGGAAAATGAGAATCAGAGAGATCAGGTAACTTATCTCAAGACACACAGCTAGAAAATGGCAACCAACAGGAATTGACTACAGGTTTCTCTTCTTCTAGATCTCTTGCTATCATCTCCTGCTATGCATCCTACAACTTCTCCCAGGCACTCACCTGAGAGTCAAGATATTTACTTGATTTTGCCGCCATATTTCACATAACCTTGTTTTTTCCCTTGCACAGATGGCCTCCATGGAAATTCTCCAACACCCACTTCTACAGTCAAATGTTTTCTTCAATTGTGTATGAAATGGAGGTACAGTATTCCTCACTGTCAACTTAGCTGAAACTAAGATTCTTGGCACATAAGTTTTACTTCTTCTATGTTCTCAGAGTGTTATCCTTGCCACGTCATAAATACTTTTTTATCTCTTACCTTTGGCAAATTATCATCACTGAAATCCAACATGTTGGAAAATTTAGAAATAAAATACTGCCTGAGACTTTGAGATATGGAAGCCAGTTAGATTTGCCCTACACAGTACTCATTCTCTAAGGGCCCTGCCATTTCCAGATCACTTAGATCCTGATACTAAAATATATGAACTTAAAGAGAGGCAAAATCAGGAAAAAAAAAAAAAAAACTGGTTCGAGATGTACAAAGGACAAATCTCATTAGAAGGATTTACAATCCAATTATATAAGTTCTAAGAGACTGGGCAAATTATTGAGGCTATTCATATTATTTTACTAGAGCAGAATTTCACTGTATTGAATAAAAGAATTATTACCTAGACCTTGAAAGAACTGTTACCGATCTTTGTTCTAATATAATTTGATTTACTTATAAAGTATTTCCTAAAGCTAGTGACAATTGTCACGGTTTGTAATAATAATGTTTCCCTTTTTTTCTTTAAATTCAAATCTTAGACTAGATCTTTGAACAAATATAAGTGGGATTAGTGTTGATATTATTGCTGGTTGAGGATAACATACATTTTTATTTTTAATTGTATTAATGATTAACATTTTCTAAATATTATTTTATAACTATTTCTTTATATAATTTTGTTCTGGTTAAAACCTATATAAGGTAGGAAATAAAATGGAGAAAGCAAGATGGGAAAAAAAAAAAAACTTCGCAGATCACAAACAGTGTTTTTCATTTTAAACTTCAAAGTTTCTCTTGCATTTGAACTAACAGTTCTCCTCTTTAGCAAGAATAAAGGAGGTGGAGGAGTTGATGAGTGAGCAGAGTTAAATCTTTTAAGAACCTGTGTAGACATGTCTCTTGAGAAATTAAAGAATATTATATATGGAAATGCTTCACTGCTAATTAAAACTGCTGCGCAGTTCTGAAATAAAGCTTAGATAAGGTGTCTGAAACTCTGATTTCTATTCTCAGTCAAATTCTGACTCACTATGCAAATTTGGGGATTTTCCTTAATCCCTTCTTATGATTCCTTTTCTCTAATTTCACCAGCAAAGAATTACCTCTCTTAATTATATATATTTTTAATAGAAATGACGATCAGTTTCATATGCACCCTGATTCATTCATTCAAAAATGTCTTTATTAAGTGCCCATGAGCTACCAGTTGTTCTAAGTGCTAGCATACAGCAATGAGCATGAGAGTCAAGATCTCCATTCTGAGGGAAACTTATAGGGAGGCAGGTCGACAATAAATGAGCAAAAACATAAATGAATCTGATAATTTGAGGTTGTGATAGGGATTGGAAAGAATTCAGGGTTCTGAAACAGAATGATAGGGAATTGTTGCATTTCGTTGTTAGGGAAGGTTTTTCTGAGAAGTCGACGGCTAAGAAAAGACATGAATTTTAGAAAGCAGTGTTCTCAATGGAGGACAAGGCCAAACAAAGGAGGAAGTTAGAGGTAAGCTTAGAACGTTCAAGAAACATATCCCTGTCACTTCAAGCTTGGTTAACAAAAATTCCCATGCATGATCCTCTGTGTCTTTCTCTAGTTCAGATATGTAAGCAATAAAAACTTTGAAGGTTGCCTGTTGAAACTGGTGGAACCAGAACTTCAAAAGATTTGACCTATTTAGGGGCACCTGGGTGGCTCAGTTGGTTAAGCATCCGACCTCGGCTAAGTTCATGATCTCACGGTTCATGATTCAAGCCCCTGTCGGGCTCTGTGCTGACAGCTCAGAGCCTGGAGCCTGCTTCAGATTCCATGTCTCCCTCTCTCTACACTTCCCCTGCCCACGCTCTGCCTCTGTCTCTCTCCCAAAATTAATAAATTAAAAACTATATTTGACCTATTTAATCACCATTAAAAGTGAGCTACAAGACAACCAGCAAGATTAGCTTCAGATTTCATGTGAACAAAAACAAATGTTTATTTCACACCATTGCAAGTTGGAGATGTATCTACCTGTAATATGAGCCAGAATTACCTAAATAATACAGTTGAGAACCCGGCTTTTGCTTTAAGTGCCGATAGGATGTGCTAACAGATTTCAAGCAGGGACAGTCATGTGATTTTATTTATGCCCCTAAACTACTACTCTGTCTGGTTTGGAGAATGATTTGTGAAGGACCAAGGGCAAGAAACCAGTTAGGAGCAGAATAATCAGAAGTTGATGGTGGCTTGGACTAAGGTGGTGGTCATAGAGATGCAGGAAAGTGAACATATTGCAGATATATCTGAAGACCTGGAAGACAGACAGGATGTGGAGGTGAAGTACTGAGAGTACAAAAGGATCTCCTGACTCTAAGTTTTATGATTTGAGCAATGAGACAAATGTCGGTATTACTTTATTAAATGGAAAGACGGTAAGCAGAATAATCCAGTCAAAACTTATTATTGGAGGGACTTTTGTGACATCTGTGGTCAGAGCGTCAGAGCAGATCAACCCATCTCCGTATTGTGCTTCCCCCACAGATGTTTCTGTGAACTCTGTGGTTTGGGTGGGGGATAAGGAGACAATCGGTGAGAGAAAAACTACTAACGGTTAGGTGAAATGAAACCTAAGGTTTTCTTATTTTAGGAAATATAGTAAGATTCAAAAATACCTGTATACACTGCCTTTAAAATGGACAATAGATAATTAAAAAGCATAATTGTTTCAGAAATGACTAAAAAGTAAATACTGGTTAATACTTAGGCGTAAGTCTCAATTCTAGTTCCAAATTGTGAACTCCACTAGTTATCCTTAACCTCCTTTATTTGCCCATAAATAGAACAGAATATAACAAATATGTTTTTCTCAATAAGCTTATTATTATATATAATATCATCAAAATAAAATCCAAGAAAAAGCACTACGCAAATTATAAACCACTATAAAATTGTTGGTTAACATTTATATGACTAACCCTTCCAAAATAAATTCAGGTGGTCAGGGTAAATTCCAACTTTAAGAACAACATAATGTCATATTTTGCTAAAATGATATTTTGTCCATGAAGAAGTTGTGTGGAAAACAGAATACATGAAAAAAGAGTATAAACACAGCGCTAATTTCTAAAGACATTTCTCAAATGCACTCCCTTGGAAGTGGAAATCCCAAAATTAATATATTTTGGAATGTTGGAAAGGTTGAAGAAGATAGTTAATTCTATGCCTAGTTACCAGTTTTTCCAAAAAGCAATTCATAGCTTACAATTCAATCTGAAGAATATATATAAACCTAAAGTAGGAAAAATAAAAGACAAAGCATACAACCTATTTTGAAACTACCAGGTGGAAAACTTACCCTTCATTTAATTTTCAAAAAATGCCTAACACTATTGACATCACTAGCATTGTGAATAGTGACACATGCTGGGCATGAACAATTTAAAAACTAATTTTTCTCACTGTCTGGTAAAGACAGAGTCAAACATACACAGTTAGGAAAATGAATGTAGTTGTTGTGACAGAACAATGTCAGACTGGAATTTAAAACCGATTTCAAAATGCTACGTTTGTGTGCTGCAGAAATGTCTCTTTTGGAAAAAGTTTTTTGTTTTTTGGTTTTTTTGGTTTTGTTTTCAGAAAATGTCAGAATTTTACAGTTTGATTTCAAGGCATATTTTATATATCTCAAAGTTCAACTCTGGAGAGTACATCTGCCAGAGAGTGAAGAGAAATTGACAAAAGCAAACAAAACAAAATAACTGACCCGTCATAGTATCTAAAATGGCCCTTAGGGGCGCCTGGGTGGCGCAGTCGGTTAAGCGTCCGACTTCAGCCAGGTCACGATCTCGCGGTCCGTGAGTTCGAGCCCCGCGTCAGGCTCTGGGCTGATGGCTCGGAGCCTGGAGCCTGTTTCCGATCCTGTGTCTCCCTCTCTCTCTGCCCCTCCCCCGTTCATGCTCTGTCTCTCTCTGTCCCAAAAATAAATAAAAAACGTTGAAAAAAAAATTTAAAAAAAAAAAAAATAAAATGGCCCTTAAAGCCGTGTCCTGAAATTAGCATCATGGAGTAATCCTCTATCCTTGAGTGTGGGCTGGATCTAGTGACTCACTGCTAATGAATAAAATACATCAAAAATACCTGTCACTTCCAAGATTAGATTACAAAAATAGTCTTCACTTCTCTCTCTCTCCTCCCCTGCCTCCGAGAGAAGCAAATTGTGACACTGTGAGAGGCCCTTAGGAGAGCCCATGGGGCAAAGAATGGATGTCTCCCTTCGGCCACCAATCAACATGGATCTGAGAGGAGCCAGCAGAAAGTGAGTGAGCTCAGAAACACACCCCCCTCTTGCTGAGCCTGGAGATGGCTGCATTCCTTCTTCCACCCCTTGAATGTAGCCTTCAGAGAGATCTTGAATCACAGGCACTCAGCAGAACTTCATCTGGGATCCTGACTCGCAGGGACCCATAGAAATCATGAACAATTGTTGTTTTCAGCCATTATGTTTTGAAGTAATTTATCACCTTCCGATAGATAACTAATACTGGCCTTTACAGCTAAAATTTGGGGGAAATATTTAGCACCATGCTGCTTTACTTAAAACTCTCTATTGTAAAATTTTATTTTTTTTCACTTTGTTCACAAAAACATGCCTCAGAAACGTCATATGTACATATAAAGTCTATTTTATACCATTAGATTTTTCTCTTCATCAGAATATGAAAACTAAAGCAAATACTTTGTCCCCGCCCCCCCTCCCCCCCAAAAAAAAGTCTTATTGTTACACTAGAGAAAAGTTGGTGAGCAACCAGCGGTAATATTCCGCAATTACAGTCATCCTTTTAAGATTTTTAAGTTACTTTTCAGGAGGAATTTTTTCCAAACCTTTCAGCTTCACACTACATAAGGGTGTGAACGTAAGACAGTTTCTGAAACTAAAGCATCCACGTGTGAGTGTTAACAGAGCTTTAAAATGTAAAGGGGAAAAGTTGTAACTGTCGATCACGGCAGCAGTGTGATGTCCTTGCAAACTGTAAAGCAGCTTTCTGATCTAAATTTAGGGAAGCTGGCTGCGGATCCCCTGTTAAATGAGGATTTGAGAAAACAATTGTTTTAGCCACGCATCTGAGCCGGGATAGTGTTGGCAAGATTACCTTCCAAGCAAAGCTTTCAAAAACAGAGGAGGGAACAAAAAGTTCCTGACGTTTGTACCAGTCAGAGATAAAGTGTTACAAACAAGTGACTCCAGATAATTATTTTGAAGTGACTCAGGGATGATTTTTAGATGTCTGCTAATAAAAGGAAACACTGATTTTCCTCTATATTTTTTAGGGAGTAGCCCTTCCATCTGGCTTATTTCCATGAACCAAGACCTAGAAGAATGTTCTAACGTAAACCCTGGTGTGAGATAAGATTTTAAAAAAGTTTGTTTGTGACAACTTCAGTTGTTTAATGTGAGAGGCTGAAGGATAGCCAGTTAGCCCGCATTCACTGTTTCCCCTTCCATAGCTATTCTTGTCCTTTCTCTGTATATACATATATACATAAAATAAACTTTTATGAGAAGATGAGTAAGTTAAGAGGTAGGGGTTAACTTTACTTCTTGGCTATTTGGAAAGACGAAAGTATGTCTAACAAGAGAACCACAGCTCTGTCCCCATCAAACACATGATAAATATGGTTTTTAACACAAAGAGGGTTCTTATTCAATAAATTGTGGTGCAATAACCGGGTAAGTACTGAGAGGTGGAACTTAACTAACAAGCAGTTAAGAAAACACTCCATTCAGACAGCATCATTTTGAGACTTGTCTTTGCAACTTGCTGGTTCTCGGTCTTTAGGGAAATCATTTAAGCTCTTTTCATCTTAGTTATCTCTTCTGTAAAATGAAGATGAAAACACTAGCCATCCAAAAAAGTTGGTAAAGATATTTTATCATGTTAATGTATATAACACATTTAGAAGAGAGGTTGGTTCCTACTAAGTTCTCAACCAATTTTAAATATTAAGAGTTTTAACAGAATAAATTTAGAACACAAATACATATAAATGGTTTTATAATATTCTTTAAAAAATTAATGCTTATTTTTATTTTTGACAGAGAGAGAGAGAGAGAGAGAGAGAGAGAGAGAGAGAGGGGGGGGGGGGAGGGGCAGAGAGAGAGGGAGACACAGAATCCGAAGCAGATTCCAGGCTCCGAGCCGTCAGCGCAGGGCTGGATGTGAGTTTCCAACCCACGAACCGTGAGATCATGGCCCCAGTGGAAGTTGGACGGCCAACCGTCAGGGCCACCCAGGCACCCCTATGATATTCTAAAAGAAAATGCAAAGTTTTATGTTGTCTCAAGATGAATGCACTGGATAACTATTGCTACATATCAAACCTAAACACTTAGTGGTGTAAAATATAAGTTATTCATCATCACTCATGTGTCTTCAGGTTATAGTTAGTGCTTCAACTTTTCTAGGCTCAACTTTGAGCAGCTGCAGGGGTCCTGGGAGTCAGCAGTGAAAGGTCAGACACAGCAAGCCTGGTTCTGCTCCACATATCTGTCATCTTCCTCAGGGAACCATCACACTAGCCCATTCCCATGGCAATGTCAGAGGCAAAACTGAGTAAGGAAAATCCTGAAAGATGTCCTAAGTCTTAAGCATGACACCGGCACGTTCTTTAGTTCTCCTGAAATCTTTTGGTTATCACAGGTCACATGCCTGACCATGAAACACAGGGTAGGGAAATAAAATCTGCTGTGTTGGTGGGAAAGACTGCAAAGTCACATAGCCAAGGTGGGAGTACAGGGAAGAGTATATGATTGGGGCCAAAAATGCATCTATCTGTTCACAAGAGAAAAGTCCTTGCAAGGACATTACGAAATAAAGAGTAATATGAACTCTATGTCCGAGCATAAAAAAGGCAAGCAAAATTAAGGGAAACAATAAAATTAAATTCTTTATTGCCAAAGTCAGTATAAAAAGATAAGAAAATCCAATGGAAAACATGAAAATGGAGATGAAAACATGGAGAAACAGACACTCATAGATAATTCTAGATGGGGCCTAACTAGGTAAAATTTTCTTGTGGTCATTCTTTCACTGTAATTCAAAAGTCACTGAAATTATTTACCTTATGCCTATTATTCCTACAACAAATGATATTCTAAAACTCTTGTCTAGGGGGGTATCACAGATGCACACATACATTGATGTATAATATCACAAATCAAAATAAAATTCACAATATTAAAACATCTTGAAAACAGGTATTATTTTCAATAGGCTCTAATGAAATATATATCACAAGTAACCAAATAAATAGTCACGTTGTAGAAGTAAAAAGTTCTTCACAATGTTTTGTTAAGTTGACATTTTTCAAAGTAAGTCAAAATTAAATAGTGATATTAAATATAAAAACTACTCTTGGATAGTCATAATACACACTAGTCTATTAAAGACTCTGAAAAGCGATGCAGTGGGGAAAAAAAAGCAAAACACAACTTCCTGAGGATATTTGACATCATAATCACCAAATTAGCTCAATAACATCTATTAACATCTGATGAATTACAGCTCAATATAATATACTGTTTAGAATCATTATGCTAAATTTACCAAAAGAAAGTGGTAAAAAAAATCATAAGTAGAATTATACATGATCAAGATGACAATTTTTAACCATATAAAACTGAATTTAAAAATTCAGAAAGAATATTATTTTTGTACACTGTAATGTACATATTTAAAATACATAATACTGTACTATCATATATAATTGTGTGTGTGTGAGTCTATGGAGAGAGTTTAAGAGAAAGAGAGAGAAGGAAAGAGAGATAGGTAAGTGTATAGGTAGAGAAGCTTTGTGCGGAAGTAAAAATTTATATTCTGGAGTTGAACAACTCAAACTCAGCCCATCACTAAATGGCAATCACCTTTTTTTAAATTAAGAGTTTTTAGGTTTTTTTAAATATATATATTATACAATGAATGTGCACTTATATGATCAGAAAGTGATAATTATAGAAGTAAATATTTTTGGTACATTTACATTTCTAAATGGAATTTATAAAAAAAAATATGACCCTGAAAAACAATGTTAGCAGTTACTAAAATGCAAACTATCCTATGAATTTGTAAAAGTAAAAATAATAATAAAAAAGATCCTCTTGAACAATTCTTATTTAGAGATATAGTTCTTAAGTAGAACCCTTTATCTCATCTTTATAATATAAAGTGTTCTTGAATGTTTTTAAAACCCTGTCTTTAGATTTCTTTAACACTATTGTTAGTTCTCTAATTTATCCAGTGGTGACAGTCTCCAATTCTCCCAAATTACTCCTCAGTAGTAGTCAAGAGTTTGAGTTTGCGTTGTATATTTTTCACGGGTAGAGCATTTAAAATGCAATCTTCTGAGGTTTATTCTATGTGGAAAAAAATAAGCAACAGAAATTTTGTAGGAATTCATGCAAATAGAGAAAATGAGGACGTTAGCCAGCTTTATTAAACACATCAAGCATTCAGGACTTTCTTGATGTTCTTATACTCCCATGCGATGTAACTCCATAGGCGTTTCATAAAGCTTTACCTGGACAAAACGGTGTAGACAAGGCCAGTAGCCAGAGTTGTGATGCGGAGCTCAGTGAAGCCAAACGTGAGACAGAAGTGAAAGATTGAAAGCTTGTGACGCACTGTGCTGAGTGGGCAGATGTGTTTTTTTTCTTGTTTTGCTGCTTTTCAACTCAACAAGGCTTACTCTGGAATAATTTAACGTGGCAAATCGATATAGAGAACCAACATTTTACTTTTATGTTTGAATTTTATATCTGAGATTATTCCTATATTCACTGAAAGCATTCGCATGTCAACTGTGGTCAACACCGCCAACAGCTCTTGAAGGGGAGTGAATCTCTCACTTTTAAGTTGTAGACACAAGAAGTGGCCGACTGCAGTGTTTATTCCCTAATGCTTCAGGGATAAGAATAAATATTTTGGGATGTAAACCACAGCGAAGCTATTTCCTCAGTAAGGAGGATGTGTGAAGCCACTTTTGTGAACAGATGAGGACTTGGCCCCTGGCTCCTGAGTGAAGAGAGGAAATGGAGGAAAACAATGGCTGTAGGCAGGACAGAAGCTACGCATTACCCACATCAGAAGCTGACTTCGCACTAATTGCAGGAGAACAGCTTGAGACTCAGAAAGCTTGCACCAGTATTCATCTTAGCACCTGGAAGACCAGAGAGCCAACTGAATTGCTCCCAAAACCCGGAAGATATGAGCTGAAGAGTCACGGAGTTGGCATGGTCAGCAAGACAAGAGGATCTCTTATTTCTGGGAAAATGCTGAACCGCGAAATTAGATATTTAAGATTATTTTTTTGTAGGACTTGTAGTTTACACATCCAATCTACAGATTTACATCCTTATTAATTTTTCTCCTGATAACTTTGGGGGTCTACAGAAGTAAGGAGCATTTCAATGCCCAATGAAGATTTTCTAAGATGTGGTTATTGTGACTACAGCTAAGGGGGGTGTCTGTGTTTCTCAATAAGCTATCCGTAGACTGTCAATGCCATGTTTTAATGGTTGTATTCTTTTTTTTAATGTTTATTTATTTTTGAGAGAGATAGAGAGAGAGCAAGAGCAGACAGAGCATGAGTGGGGAGGAGCAGAGAGAGGGAGACACCGAATCTGAAGCAGGCCCCGGTCTCTGAGCTGTTAGCACAGAGCCCGATATGGGGCTCAATCTCAGGAACCTCGAGATCATGACCTGAGCTGAAGTTGGGTGCTTAACTGACTGAGCCACCCAGGAGCCCCTTAGTGGTTCTATTCTTAGTGGAGATAATTACCTCCCAGTATTTCTCTCTCTCCCTTTGATTTATCTGGAATCTGGCTTACTTTAAAAAATATATATCATTTTTTTCAGTCTTCCCTCATTTTATTTTATTTATTTTTTAAATTTTATTTTCTTTTATTTTTTTTTTAAATTTACATCCAAGTTAGCATATAGTGCAACAATGATTTCAGGAGTAAATTCCTTAAAAATATATCATTTTAATTTCATTAGCTATGCTAGGTAAATTGTGGTGGTCACTTTCAAGACAAAAGATTTCTACCACTTGTAATATTTAAGAGTCTTTACACATACAGAGGTGGCATATTTTCCTAATTGTTATTAAATACATTTATTCTGGCAGAAGTGAACTTACAATAAGGGAAACATTTATTCATTCACTTTCCTTGCTCTGCTATAACATCCATCTCTCTTTAATGATACTTCAATGTGTCTAATAAGGTCAAGATAGTCAGAAACCATGTGTGGCTGCTTCTAAATTTATTGGTTAAGGCACCGCAAGAATAACACTTAACCAGGATGTTTTTGTTAGCTTCCTGCCATGTCTTGAATTTTTCTTCCTACCCTGCTGTAAATTGCTCATCCCTTAACTTCATTCCATAACTCTATCAAGCACTGACATGACTAATTTGTGTTCATTGCTTTGGATTTATTGTGATGTTGAGTGTTATTCATCCCGGCTTGTAGAAGCTTAACCCCTTTTGGCTTCTTGCTTCTGCGCCTGGCCAGTATTGCTACTGGAAAGCCTCTTGGCTGGACATTACTTACCAAGTGAATCTCTTTGTCTTGCCCAAGTTCTGAAACGTTGGCCTCCTGACTATATCGAGCTTTCGTTCAGTCTTATACTTTAGCCGAGACAAGCACTTGTTATGAGAAAAATCAGTTTAACCAACCAGGGTTCTATTCTTTCATCGCTCTGATTGTACCATAGATATAGAATCCCTACTTAAAGTGCTAATTATTGCATATGGGATTATAGATTTGAGTAGTCCAAATGGACCTTATCATTCCCCCAAGTTCAATTGTTTTCTTCCAGAGAGCTGGAGATGTTAAGCTACTTGTTTCCAGTCATACAATTTTATACTACTAAAGGCTTGTATAAAAAGCAAGACGTGTGATTTCAATCTAATTCTATTTTTTCTAGAATTATTCCTTCGAAGTAATATGCTTATTTACTTTGATAGCCACATTCATTTTCCCAAGTGACGAATATTAACTTTAGACACACAGGTATTTCTTATGTAGAGAGTTGTTCAGTGAAGTCGTCCTTCTGACTTACAAATATATGTGTAACTATCAATCTAATCATTTTCACAGTCTCCCAAGTATTTCTGTGCCTGTGACACGAGTGGGGGGTGGGGGTGGGCCCAGCCTTAAGCAAAAACAAGAAACTCACAAGGATAACTCCTTTGCTCTCTGATTACTTTTGTGTGCCCAGTTTCTTTTTTTTTTCTCTAAGCGATTCCTTTTAATAAAACTATTTGGGGGCAAAATAATGTATCTACTGGTCTCAATCATGCACATATTGAGAAGTGAAATAAAAGCAACTTCTGACAGCTGTCACATCAGAGACAGGATCTAGCTTATGTTGAACATAAGCAATATCATAGAGTAATGTATGACAAAGCCACTATGTGTTGGTGACCATCAAGACAAAAGACCACATTTATATCTGAGTAAGAAACCACACACACACACACACACACACACACACACACACACACGTCTAAACCACAAAAGTGACCAAATATCCCCCTCTCGTGGCCAAAATGAGGAATTGCTCTTTATTTACCATTTGGAGCTTTAACTTGACTCCTTTTAATACTTCTTTCCTTCTAGATAAAAGTTAAGACGCAAGATCATATAATTGCTTCCATTTTCTCACAGCATCAAAGGCAGAATAAAACTTCACTTCTCTTTAATCTCCCCAAAATTTCCTACTTCATGCACAAATCATATAATAACACCCTCCCAACATCAGTTACTGAGATGCCCCATGATACACTAAGGTATGGGTTCTTCCTCAGCGAAGAGTCAATAAACCAACTTTGACACTACAGGTGTATTCAAAGTGTATTTGAAGAAGGGCAGTGGTGTTCCTACAGAGAAATTCAAAAAGTTATGTCTGCAAGAGTTATTTTGTATTTAAAACCATAAGTTTGCAATGAACTTGTTTCCCCCAAATCTGAGAGAAGATTCTCTCAGAATAAAAGAAGTTGTGATAAAAAAAACCATTCAATATCCCTGAAATGAATCATATTAGGTATTATCCCACAGAACCTACCATATTTAGTCCAGGGTCCTGTCATAACCAGCACTTCTGTAAGTAGACCCTGCATAAGAAAGACTAGATTCTCAAGAAATCCATATTGCCAATAATGGTGATTTATTTCTATTTTACTAATAGTTATCAGTTACCTGTTAAGCATGAGGATCTACAGCAGATTGGATTCTGAAATAACAGACGTTGAGAAGAGATACTTGTTAGGGATCCACACTTGTAAAGGGAAGAAGGAAGTAAGATGGGTCAGAAAAAGAAATTAAACCATGTTGCAGGATGACAAAGTCTTGGCCAATTGGTGGATATCTCTGGATCCAATATTATCCATTAGAGTGTCCTTCATTGGCCCCACATGCTCATCATTTATACTCCAACTCTCAGTCACTAGATACAGGATGCTCTTTGAGCCACGCGTCACTTCAGACAAGATGACTGACTGTAGCATTAACACACAAATACATTTAAAAGTTACATTAGTTTTAGGGGCACCTGGGTGGCTCAGTTGATTAAGCGCCTGACTCTTGATCTCGGCTCAGGTCATGATCTTGTGGTTCATGAGTTCGAGCCCCACGTTGGGCTCTGTGCTGACAACGTGGAGCCTGCTTGGGATTCTGTCTCTCTCTCTGCACCTTCCCTGCTCATGTGCGCTCTCTCTTTCTCTCTCTCTCAAAATAAATAAATAAACATAAAATATAAATAAATGATAATTACATTCTTTTTACCTATTTCTTCAGCAATGTCTATTTTATGTTGTAGGGATTTCTCCATCTTTCCCTGCAGAACTTCAATACTCTGTTAGCTAATTACCTGGTTCTCCACTCACTTTTATTTATTTCAAGACAGACATTGCTGATTCGTTAATTCCTTTCTTTGTCATTCTTAATCCCATTATGATTAAGCATCTCTCAAATTTATGGGCAATTTTCATTCTGTTTTGTTGTTTCAGAATTAAATTGTCCTGGGTATTAAAATCCATGAGACAAATAATCAAAAGTAAGAGAATAGGAATCCTCGGATGTCACCAACAAGGAAATAAGCAAATAAAATGTGTGACAGAATTTTAACATTTACAAAGAACGAGGAAACTTTATATCAGAATTTGCATAAGTATCTCAATGACCTGTCACTGGCTTTTTTTCAAGAGATTATATTATTTATTCATAGTATATGGCAAAAAGAAATCTTTTGCCATCTTTTTTAAAAACTACAAACATAAATACATCAACACACTCGTCACAGATAATGTGCCTACAGCCAGTGGGAGTATGGTTATAAACTAGTTGTTTAGGGTGGATGAAGAGAAGAGAAAAGTGTGGTTGGGGGTCAAGTGGTCCAAGAGAGAAGAGAAATGGGAAAAGAATTTGGGGTGACACGGACGTATTTAGTGAGCTCTGACTAGAGACTTGACATTGTACTTGGCATTTTATAGGTTATTTATTTTCTTCAGCAGAATTGAAATATACATAATATACAAAAAAAATTGCACATATTCGATATACACATTTTGATGAGTTTGGACACATGCATACATCCATGATACCATCTCATAATCAAGGTAATAAACATATCCATCACTTCCAAAAGATTTTTTGTGTTCCGTTGCTTGTGCGCACGTCTGTGTGTGTGTATGTGTGGTAAGGACACAACATGAGATTTATAAGTTTTTAAGTGCACAACACCGTATTGTGAACCAAAGGCACCATGTTGCACAGCAGATCTCTAGAACTTACTCATCTTGCATAACTGTAGCTTTATACCCATTGAACAACTCCCCGATTCCCCGTCCCTGTCTCCCTGGCATCCACCATTCTACTTAATGCTTCTTTGAGTTTGACTATTGTAGACATCTCGTATAAGTGGAATCGTGCAGTATTTATCCTTCTGTGTTTTTCTCTTTTAACTTACCATTCGTGTTACAAAGGGTGATATTTCCTTTTTTTTTCCAAGACTAAATAATATTTCATTGTATGGATACACCGCATCTACTTTTATCAGTTCATCTGTTGATGGGCATTTGGATTGTTTCTATATCTTGGCTTTGTGCATAATGCTGCAATAAACATGGGAGTGTGGATATGTCTTTGAGATTCTGATTTCAGTTCTTTTGGCTATATACCCAGGAGGAGGATTGCTGTATCATATGGTAGTTCTAATTTTAACTTAAAAAAAAAATGTTTGTTTACTTTTGAGACACAGAGAAAGCACGTGTGTGTGAGTGAGTAGGGGAAGCTAGGTAGAGAGAGAGGGGGACACAGGATCTGAAGCAAAACTGTGCTGACAGCAGAGAACCCAATGAGGGGCTCAAACTCATGAACCATGGGATCACCTGAGTCACACAGGCACCACATTAACTTCTTAAAGAAACTCGTAGTGGCTGTATGTACTATTTTACATTCCCACCTAGAGTTTACAAGGGGTGCAATTTCTCTACATTTTCAGCCATGCTTGATACCTTTTGTTAGACAATAACCATTCTAACAGCTATTCCTATTTAGGATATCAGACCCCTAATGAGTTGATATCTCATTGTCCTGTTGCTGACTAGTGACGGTGAGCAGTTTTCATATACTTGTTAACCATTTGTATGTGTTCTTTACAGAAATGTCTATTCAAATTTTTTACCCATGTATTCATTGGGTTATTGATTTATTTATTTAGCTATTAAGTTATGGGAGCTACTTATATATTTTGGAAATTAGCCCCTTATATTAACCCATACATGTGATTTACCAATATTTTCTCGCACTTTGTTGTTTGCCTTTTAATTCTGTTGACTGTTTCCTTTGCTCTGCAGAAGATTTTGAGCTGGATATAGTTCCACCTGTCTTGGTTTGCTTTTGTTGCTTATACTTTTTGGAATCATATAGATGAAATCATTCCTAAGGTCAATGTCATGAAGTCTTATCTCTATTGAAACTGCTAAATAGACTCATAAAAAGAGAAAAGTCAAGTAAATAAAATTAGAAATGAAACAGTAGACATTACAATCAATGCCACAGAAATACAAAGGATCATAAGAGACTACTATGAACAATTATACACCAACAAATTGAATCATCTGGAAAAAATGGATGAATTGTTAGAAACATGCATCCTACCAAGACTGAATTATGAATAAATAGAAAATCTGAACAAACCAATTACTAATAAGGCAACTGAATCAGTAATCAAAACCTCCCAAAAAAAGCTCAGCACTGGATAGGATATATCATTCAATTTTCAAGTATAAATTTATTAAGGAATAGTTATTATTTGTATTTTACCGATGAATAAGATAAATGTTAGAGAGGCTAAATAACACAGAGCCTGTATACCACAACTACAGATAGCCTGACTCTAAAAACATACTCTTTCCACTGCCTTGTTGGTTCCAAAGCTGACTACGGGGTTATATTCTGCCTAACTGATTGAATTTCAACGTTACATTTTCAAATTTTTAAATATTTAAAGGATGTATTGATAGTACCTCATCACTACATTAGATCAGATTCATCTTCTTTTCTTTCTCTGAGCTGCTTTTTTTTTTTTTGCTTTTTTAATTTTTTTTTCTTTCTCTCTTTTTTTAATATGAAATTTATTGTCAAATTGGTTTCCATACAGCACCCAGCGCTCATCCCAAAAGTTGCCCTCCTCAATACCCATCACCCACCCTCCCCACCCTCCCTCTCTGAGCTTCTTTTTTAAAAAAATTCCTTATAAGTTGTCCATTCCCCATTGCTGTTTCCTTGTATTCATTCTCCATCAAACTTTTCTTCACATCTATGGAGCTAGCTGCCTCTCGAACCATTACTTCAAATTCTTTAAAAATTCATTCTGACAATATGTGTCTTACAAATAACTCAAATTCAATGTGTACAAGTTTGTGCTCATAAACACTCCAACCACATCAGTGTTTTCTCGATACCTGTTTGTGTGTCTGCCCAACACCTCATTCTTCTGAAATCTGAAACCAGATGAGGATTTGGGCCCTTGACCCTTTTCTTTTTTTAGGCAAGTATTTAGTATCAAAAAAAATATATATCTAAAATACCTGTTAGATTTTAAAACATCCATTAGTTACCATGCCTACGAACATCATCAAGATTTACCTATTATTATATCTTGAAAAGATTATTGAAAAAACAATCTGTCTTTTTCTAGTCACTCTTTATCTAATCTATTCTACCCAATAAGTCCAGGTTGGTCCGGTTAAATACATAATCTGTAAGTAGGGTATGACTGCATAAAAACCATCTGGGATTCTTTGTTTAATGATAATTCCAAATCTTGTACCCTGGCATAAAGACATTCTAGTATTATTTATGATATTCCTTAGACCCAGAATGCTATGCTTTCTCCACTAACAACCATTGTTTCCCATCTTCCCACATGCAATTGAAACCCTGCTTCATTAGCTCTGTCTCATCTAGCCAAGGATGATTTGTTTTATTCTGCTTTTAAAAAGAACTTTGTTTATACATTTCTTAATTATTTATCCAATGCTTCCTTAGAGAATGGATGTTGGTTTCTACATTGTTATACACTTATGGGCAGGCATAACACCATTCTTCACTCTTGCTTGGTCAGCCTCCCTGAAATGGATTTTCCCTACATCTTATCATTAACACTAATTGCCTTGTATTATGTTAGATGCACTAGAAACAGCCTAGAAAAGTGATGTATTGAGGGAATAATTTTAGATAAAAAAAAGAGTTAGATTTAGGGGAAAAATAGTAAATGTGGATATTTGCTCAGCTAAAGATTAGATTCCATCTCATCTTATAGGGAGCTCTGGAGTACAAATCACAACATAAAATTCTTCCCACTGTATGGCAAGGAAAAGAAACTTTGGTAATTTCTGTCAGTTCATCATTGGCCTGAAGCTCCCTCCCACTCCCGGGGCCAAAAATGTGGAATCCCCTAGATGAGTCAATTCTTGTTGGAGTGTAGGTGGTTTCCAGACAAGATGGCTGCTGTGCATCATTTGCAGCTAGGGTGTGTGTGTATTAACCGGGTGAGGTGATATGGCCAGGGCAGTAACACTGTCTACTCCAATATCTTTCTTACACCATTCAAGTCAACCTTCTTCTCTCATTAAGTTTCAACTTTTTTCTTTTATTAAGTTTACTTCATTCAGGCTCTGTTTCTTCAAGATTTTATTTAATCACAATTTCTGGGAAAACTTATAAGAACAGAGTTAGTGAGACAAAGTAAATTCCCTTCTGCTGCATTTGATATGGAATTTGTAAATTCCCTTCTCTCCTCCACTACTCATTCTAGATTACCCTCCTCTTGGCTAGCAGTTCTTCTGGAATGAGGGCTTCAAAGTGCTTGAGTGGCAGGCATAGATTGACGTTTAATGGAAATCCTACTGTGTCCCCTGGTAGAACTGTCTCCTTATGACAACCAAAACTTGAGATCCACAGAACCTAAAATTATTAGAACAAGAAGCACAAATACTCCAAAAGGATCATTGAAAATGATGATGAATCAAACACTTCTGTAGCTACCCTTTGCTTTCCAGAACTATGTATTCTACCTCTTGGAGAACTGGCATGATGTAATGATCACTTTTTAAGGCATTATCTGCAAGTATTACAAAAGTGTCTTCAACATATAATTTCATTTTTAGTCAGGCTGGAAGTTTGTAGATAAGCTCAAAAAAGATAACTCCACTCCTCCAATAACTCAGGCCAAATACAATCATCTTTGACTTCTGAATTCTATCACACACTCTATTCATTTAATCATGATATCCATTTTGTTTTGCATTCAAAATATGTTGAGAACGATTACTTCTCACAGCTTCCATTGTTAGCAACATAATCCAAGAAACAATAACCCTTCACTTCCAAGCCATAAAACTGAGTCTTCTTTATTTTGTTCTGGCCCCACCTCCAGCCACACTCCTGATAACGGATCTGATCCTTTGTAAAACAGACTGGTCTATACCACTCTTCTGTTCATACCCTAACAATGGCTCTCCGTCTTACTCAGAATAGAGTCCAAAATTTCCTATGAAAATCTACAAGTCATACTTTGTATCCAAACAACTTGCATTTCAATCACAGATGTGCATCTTATTATTTGTATGGAATTAGCAAGCTAATAGAATTATTCATGTCCCAGTGTAGTATCGAGAATGATATGAGTTGGTGTATATAATATACTGATAGCAGTACCTGGTGTTAAAATAACACCAAATGAAGGTTATCTAATATTTGTGTTGTTTCTGTTTTTATTATTGCTGGTGTTGTCATCCCTGTTATTTTTTTTTATGATTGTTAAAACAATATTTTTCATGTCATATAATCCTCAAAAGCATATATAATGGCTATGTAATATTCCTATTACATGCCATTTTTTTTTCTTTCGTCTACTCACTTAATCACTTACTTATATCTAGGTATTACAGCAACTTCTTAGTCTCACTTTGGTGAAAAGAAGTTTAGGTGAGACAGAAAACAATAACATCACTCAAGAAACACATGCATAAAATATATGATTGAATATGTCTTATTATTTTCCCTGACAATCCTACCATAATATATGCTTTGTCTCTCTGACATCAGGCCTGAATACTTTAATTATTAAAATATTAAATGTTATAAGATATTAAAATATTCTGATGAGATACATCTCTAAATATGGGGAAAACTATGGAGAGAGTCTTATCCTTTCCTTTCTTTCGTGGAATATGCTGGGCTTAAGGAGAGAATTGTATCCAGAGAGAGGTTAAATGTTAATTCCTTCTATTATAACTTTTCCATGTGTCAAGGTGCTATGTGAAGAAGTAATGTTGTTGTCCAATCACTTCTAACTACCAGCAGTCATGATTATAGAGTAAATTGCGTGAAGCTCTCAAGACAATAGAATCATATATATATATGTGTGTGTGTGTGTGTGTGTGTGAAAAATAACAATATCTTCTGTTCTGATTAGCTCATGTCATGGAAACAGAAAGAGTGAATATATCCCAGAATGAAACTTCAGGAAGTCATAATAAAATGAACACATATTTATTATTAATTATTTAAACTAAAATCTTGAAAAATGTTGCTTTTTAAATAATTTTATTTCTTAACTCAATGTCTACCTGATTTTCTTTAGTATCAGAGAAAAATTAAATTATTCTATTTTCATCAGCACCTTTCTCTCCAACCGGAGTTTGCCTCTATGGCCTATGGCCGCTGGAATATATTTACCTTGTTAAATGATGTATTTCAGACATGTAGCTGCAGAAATTAAAAAAAAAAAACAATATCAAAAAGGTGTAAAATACTCTGTTTTAATTTCATAATTCGATCAAAAACTTTTACTAGTTTTAATCTGTGCTCAAAGAGTTTTTTGAGCTTCCATCCCTTACTGAAACTAAAAAGTTGGGGGAATGTGTTTTCTATATGTCCAAGGGCATCATGTTATATTTATTTTCTATACAAAATTTTCTTAAAAACGTATATTTGTTAACATATATAACATAAATTACACATCCCTTGAAAAGCAAGGAATTGGAGTCAAAAAGAAGATAGATCTGTTTATTCTCTTGACTTATGCAAGAGACTTGCTCTTGACTTCTTCTGAACCTTGAGAAAAGAGTGTCATATTATAAGTCAATTAAGCTGAAATATCTCTTCTTCAGAAAACAAGGTATATATAAGATTAATAACTGACCAGAGCACAATCTCTCAAGACTCATTTTTGTCTCATTCTTGCTATTTTTGATCTCCCATGTCACAGTCTCTAACTGGCCTGAAAACTGGAGTTGGCTAACTTACATTTTACCATCATAAGAAAAAAAGGTTGGTATCCACGAAGCTCTGCCTTCCATTTGTACCTAATCTCCAGGGAGACCCCACATGCGCACGTGTGCGCGCGCGCACGCGCACACACACACACACACACACACACACACACACTTTTTGTTTGTTTGTCTTTTTAACCCAAAACATAGTCTCTGGGAAACTCTTTCAAAGGAATATTCTCCATCCCATCTCTACCAACATACATATTGTAGATTTTCTTCTTTTTTACTCTGATGACATAAAAATATTTTATTAATTTTTGCTCAGGATAAAAGATTATTTGAGCCCCACTCCCATGAGACTGAGAGAAGAATTCTATTTTTTTTTTAAATTTTTTTTTAACGTTTATTTATTTTTGAGACAGAGAGAGACAGAGCATGAACGGGGGAGGGGCGGAGAGAGAGGGAGACACAGAATCGGAAGCAGGCTCCAGGCTCTGAGCCATCAGCCCAGAGCCCGACGTGGGGCTCGAACTCGCGGACTGCGAGATCGTGACCTGAGCTGAAGTCGGACGCTTAACCGACTGAGCCACCCAGGCGCCCCGAATTCTATTTTTTTTTAAATGTCCTACTATTACTCCTTAAGGAAATGACAGACTTCTTAGCAATGGGTACAAGCTGGGCTCCATGGTTCATGAAGAGTAAATCTTTCCCCACTCAGTTCTGATGTGAAAAATGGAATTAAAGTGAAGGAAATTGTCAGAAGAACAGCAAAGAGAAGGACAATTTTAGTTTCATGTGTATGTGAAATTTAAAAATATAGGTTACCATTTCTCCATTAAATAAACTATCTCTGGAGTAACTGGATAGATATCCTTTTCCTGATTCTTCCTTGCTCTTTGGATCTCACCCACTAAACACTATATTTTTTTTCCTGTTACATTTCAGGAATTAACTTAAAACTTTAATTCAAGCTTTAGCTGACATATCGTGCATATGTTATTTTAACAGAATTTTTAAAAGTTCTATTTTCAAAGAGTAAAGAGTAGTATAAAAGTTCTGAAAACATCTTAAACATCAAGAGGCCCTTGGAAACCTAAGGACTCAAGCCAATAAAAGAAGTATGGATTTTAAAACTAAGAGCCATCAAACTCTCTGAAGTGGCATAACATTATGATTTTTAAATCTGTGATATATTTAATAGGCAAACTTTATTCTCTTTCGAGTTGTAATATTTAAAAAATGCTAAATTCATAAGCAGAAAAGTATCAGGATATGAAGAAATGTGTTACATCAAAGCATATTAAGGCACATCACATCTTTAAAGGAAGGCTGAAAACTCAAAAATATGCTTATTCCATAATTTAAATTAAAAGTGGCTATGACAAGCATGGATTCTTACATCACCTTAGTAATTTCTTGGCAATTCTCCCAGATATATATTTATATAGATGACTGTCTTCATTTTGCTCATATTTTTCATTACATAAATTATTTTAAGCTATTAATTTTCCATTATGCATGAATATGGTTCACTAGATATGCTGAGGTGTCAATACATTATCTACTTCTGAGGAAAATATAATATGTCACTGACTTTTGTGAAGAGACTTTAAGTATGAATGCTTTATGGGCCCTCACATATATACACTACAAAGTGGTAATATCACTCACAGCCTTGCATTCAACTTCACGATAATCTGGGCAAACCACATTTGTAGTCTTACTCTATGTGGATTTTTTTTTAAATGTTTATTGTTGAGAGAGAGAAAGAGAAAGAGACAGAGCATGAGCAGGGGAGAGGCAGAGAGAGAAAGGGAAACACAGAATCTGAAGTGGGCTTGAGTTGTCAGCACAGAGCCCAACGTGGGAATGGAACTAAAGAATGGTGAGATCATGACCTGAGCCAGAGTCGGACCCTTAACTGACTGAGCCACCAGGTGTCCCTGCCCTATGTTGATCTTATCCACATAGTCAATGCTCTAAGCCAGTTGGATCCTTGTTCTTCCCTGTCTTCTGCAGTTTCTTTCCTTCTGGACTTTTTTTTTTTTTTTTTTTTTTTTTTTTTTAATCTGCCATTGTCAACGCTTTTGGTCTCAGAGAACAAATACCCTCTTACAAATCATTGAGGATCCCTCAAAGACTTTATTTATGTAGGATGAACTTATTAGCACCAGGAGAGAAATTAAAACTTTTAATTGTTATTTTTATTAATACTTTAAAATATGTTGAATGTATTACATTTTTGCATATTTTATATTTATGAAAATAACTATATTTTCTAAAGTAAAAAAATAGTGGGCAGAGGAGCATAATTTTACATTTTTGCAAGTCTCTTTAATGTTTAGTTTTATGGAACACAGTTGAATACTAACATCTGCTTCTGTATTCAGTCTATTGTAATATGTTTAGGTGAAAACATACAACAAAATCCAGGTATCACACAGAGAAGTATTAGAGAAACCAATGTGTTAAAAATGTTTTTAGATAATTGTGAATATTCTTCCCTGATACTGCACCAAAACTTTGACATTTATAATGTGAATTTGTGAAATCAAATATTGTTGATTTTTTTTGTTTACTGTTATATTACAATCTATTGATTTGTCCTATACTTTGAATGAGTTTTTTTACCCATTCATAATTTTGTTTTCAACATGCACTGGTCATTTGGAAAATATTGGCTCACTAAACTATGACGTTCATATCAATGTTGGAATAATTTTTTTATAAGTACCTAACAGATGGGTGCCTGTGTGACTCAGACGGTTAAGCATCCATCTCCTGATTAGGGCTCAGGTCGTGATCTCAGTTTGTGACTTCAAGCCCCCATGGCTCTCTGCAGTGACAGTGCGGAACTTGCTTAGGATTGTCTCTCTCTACCCCTCCCACCTCGTCTCTCTCAAAATAAAAAAAATAACCTTAAAAAAAAATAAACACCTAAAGACCCACATTCATTAGTATTATCACAAATTTTATAAAAATTTAGTGTTGAGAAGCTGTCAAACTCAGAGTGGCAGATATGTTTCCCCAAAATCTAATTTTGCTTGAAAACATGAATTTTCTTATTTGCAAAAAGTAGCGTCCATTTTCTTTGAAGTAACAGTGAATATCCGATATTAGAGAGCCTCCGAAATCAGCCTTTTGCCACTTTTTTCTCTATTCTCACTCTTGAGGTATTATTGCCTTAGTCTCGTAATTTTAAATGCCATAAACATACTGATAGTTTTTAACTGCTTATTTCCAGATCATCACATTCATTTTTGAGAAAATACACGACAGTTACCTAGACCATAGTTTACGTGTCTTTCTTCCAAACAAGAATGGTACTTCTTAAAAAACAAAAAAAGTCTCCCGTTCACTTCACCACTCAAATGATGACATAAGTTGTTTCATTCTGGAAAAAGAAAAATAACTTTATTGTGCAATGGAATTGCTTTATATGTACTTCCCACTTTGTCAAACAAAATATTAAAAAGGCATATAATTAGGGCTAGAGATAGAGATTCAAAACTATATATATATATATATATTTATATATATATATATATAATATTTAACAGTCTAATTTAGGTCATTTTTAACGTTTTTTTTTTGTTTTTGTTTTTGCTGAGCTTTATTTTTAACCGTGTGGCAATGGAGAATACTATGTCAATGGATACCATTAAGTGCCACTGCATGGATTTCTGCTATGCCACTGATTGCTTTACCCACTCTGCTCTTTCACCGTTATTTCAAATATTAGCACAGTGAAAAGCAGCATTATAGCAGCTGCGAATTATTATGAAATATTTTTACTTTGCAAAGCCCTTGGAAGCATTTTGAGCATCACACTGGGTTCTATGGAACATGCTAGGAGAATCACTGATATTTCTGCTTCGAAGTCCCTTGCACCTCATCTCTTTCTAATCCAAGTTCTCATTTAAACATTTTAGCAAAGTTAAAATACTACTCTCACTGTGAAATCTTTCCAGATATCTCAAGTTAATAGTGACGTCTTTTGGGGCGCCTGGGTGGCGCAGTCGGTTAAGCGTCCGACTTCAGCCAGGTCACGATCTCGCGGTCCGTGAGTTCGAGCCCCGCGTCAGGCTCTGGGCTGATGGCTCGGAGCCTGGAGCCTGTTTCCGATTCTGTGTCTCCCTCTCTCTCTCCCCTCCCCCGTTCATGCTCTGTCTCTCTCTGTCCCAAAAATAAATAAAAAGTTGAAAAAAAAATTAAAAAAAAAATAGTGATGTCTTTTGTATCAGAATGCATATTTTATACTGTTCTCCAGAAACAAGAAAATCAAATGAAAAGATATGTTCCCTATCCTTAATGATGTCACCTTATATTAGGGGAGATTGACTTATGAAACAGTAATTTACAACTAAATGTGTTGTATGGAGACATAGATATACAAAGCATACTAATGTAGCATGGAGGTATCGTTTGGAGGGTGCCAATCATAAAGCCAAAAAAAACTGTGCAAAGTAAGTAACGTTTGAAACAAAGGGGACTGTGGTGCACAGAAAGGGGGCCATACACATTAAAGAGAACATACAAAGCTACAGAAGCAAAAATACCAGTAATATATCACAGATTTAGTATAAGATGCGATCGGCATGGCAGGTTGGGACAATTGCTATCGGAACATAACATTTCAGAAATAAGTAGAAGTCACTGAGGAAGGGATAGGTGAATTTAGTGATTCAAAACCATTGATTGTACTTCCTAAAACATTTCAAATATGAGGATAAAAATTTAATATTCACCAATCATTACAAAACTCACTACTGAGTAATGGATTCCGAGCAGTGGCATGCGACCATAGAACATTTGAGCCTCTACTCATTCCCTGTGTTGCGATAAACAGCGAGGGCTGAGGGTATTATTTGATTTCTGGTGAGGTGGGGCATAGTATCGGAACATTGCAACTAATTGCAAACTAATATTTGTGTAAAATATATGCCTATGCTTAACCGTTCCACCCATTTTGCTAAGATGCCAATGAAGAATCATTTTTGTTTAGTTTTTTGTTCATTTTGTTGGTTGGTTGGGTATAAGCGTTTGGACTTTCCAGAACTTTGAAGATGATGGAATATCTTGAAAAAAAAAAAAAAAGAAAAGAAAAAAGAAAAAAAAAAGCTCTCATTTAAGAAAATGTAACTTAATGTTCATCTCCTTCTTAGTTTTTTGCTATATACAATAAAACCTTGGATTGTGAGTAACTTGTTCTGTGAGGGTCCCACAAGACAAAGCAAACATTTTGAATAAATTTTAACTTGGTAAACGAGCGCTGTCTGCAATACAAATAGTACATGACACTAAACGTTACGTGATCACAGCTGAGCCAATGATTCTTGAAATTCGCTTTGGTATACAAATGCTTTGGATTACAAGCATGTTTCTGAACAAATTACACTCGCAAACCAAGGTTTTACTCTATAATCTTCTATTTTGTGTTTTGCATAATATATCAGAGTAATGCAACTACTTTTATCATCTTTGGGTTGTGCAAGACTCCATAGCACATTATCGTATCCA
Source organism: Panthera uncia (assembly GCF_023721935.1). NCBI lineage: Eukaryota > Metazoa > Chordata > Mammalia > Carnivora > Felidae > Panthera > Panthera uncia. Next base: position 11,614 of record NW_026059630.1, on the reverse strand, counting down.
CAAAATTAAATACCTGATGTTAGTTTTTCCAAACTGCTTTCTCTTAGATTTTTGGCTTTGTCCATCTCATAAGTAGAACATAATCTCCAAAACCTATGAGAGACCTCATCTGACACTAACTTCGACCTAACAGTAACTATATTTTATATTCTTATTGAAAAGGAAAATGTTATTGAATGTCTTTGTGTAAAATTATATTTTACCTTTTAAAAACTATATTATGCAAGTGCTACACAGAAAACCTCCGTAATTAAGAATCTTAAGAAAATTATCACAATTTTATAGTGTGACATTACTTTTATATATTTTATCAAAGTAACATTCCTTACATTTAATTTTGAATATTCGCAAATAGTTACATCAGTGAATTTCATATGGCATCCAATGCCTACTTTTTGATAAGAAAAAGTATATTTATTAATATTTTTAAACACCTAAATCATATATTTTGCTAAATGTTGTTTAATTTATTCCTTATGAACCTAAACGTGGAAGGAGAGGTGTTAACGTTTTCTTTTTCTGATGATTTAATGTAACTTTTTTTTAGATGAGGTGCATTGTGGTAAAAAGGCATAACAAGCAAATTCCTTGACTTCTTTCAATACTACTTATTTTAATATTGTGTTTCGTGGTTCTAACTTATGTTACTTAAATGTCTTCACAACTAGTTTGCCAGGGAGAATATCTTTGACATAATACTTATAGAGCCCACCCATCAATCAAGGCAAAAACCTTGGCTCTCTCTATATGTTGGTGTATGTAGTTGATTTCTCCTTGATCCCAACCATCAAGACTTTCCTCAGGGCTCATGTATCTATTCAAGGATACTGATTTCCTGTCCTCACGCTGGAAAGTGCCCTATTAATGTCAAACTAGCTACTCACTACATACTTAAGATATATGCCCTGGGACTATCAGTTCACTATAAGGATATTAGATGAAAAAAAAATCATATCAAAGAATACGAAGAAAATATATCAATATATATGCTTAACTAGTTACCATGTTTGGCTATTACATTTAGTTAATTACATTCTGAAAGACTGAATAAAAATGGAAACATGATAGATTATGTACTTCTCACTATCTGATAAAAGGAGCTTATACTAATTATTTAAGGAAGCTCATTTTTCCTGGTACAAAATGATAAAGACAATACATCAACCTAATGGACAGATTACTATTCAACTGCATTATTAATACACACTGTGATGGCTCTTTTAAGGGGATCTATCATATGGAAATTAAACTATGGGGAAAAAAGGTCATATCACAGTAGGTTAGTTACTAAAATCTTAGCCCATTTGGGAACACAAAACAGCCTTAATGGTTTAAGAAAGCTCACTTTGCAAGTGGTTATTTAACAACAACAAAAAAAATTAATTTGATGTTGGAGAAAAAAGTGCAATGCATAAAATAGCCGCCTTCGAGAGTGTAATCAAAATTCTCAGCAACAATTTCTAGTCTTTCATTAGTTTTTTAGACAAATTGCAACCTTAGTTTACTGGACCCTCATCATTTTTTTTTCAAAATTTAATTCAAGAAACATTTATAAGCGTTAACTAGATTCACAAGAAACTTTTCTAAGACCTGAGGACACAGAGTTTACGCACTGTGCATTTTTATCAAAATTATGAAGCTGGTCTTGGGTTGCTCTGTGCGATGACACTCCCACTGCAGTGAATCTGTCATTTTTTGCCAAAAGTAGTTTCTGTTGAAAGACTCACTGTGCAGTATAATAGCCAAGTGGGGGATTTAAAAATATATTTCATTTATCAAAAAGGTAGTGAGTGCTTTCAATACATGTAGACACAGCCTGGGAGATGAAGCTGTGCTGTATATTTCTTCCTTTCTTTATTTTATTTCCGAGGAAGAAGTATATTCATTAAAATGCCAATTTGACATTCCAAATGTGACATTTGCTACAGACTTCCCATACCTGTTCTCTTCCCTGCATTCAAGTATATAGGAGATGTATCAAAATGAACTTTTCTAAACTCCAGGCATCGTCTCATCAGTATTTTCCCAGTGCTCAGGTGCACAGCTCAGTACATTACTCATCGCTCGGTTTGAAGAATCACTTCATCTAAACTAGTTGTTTCAGTGCATTGACATCAGTCATCCTTAGTCCCCTGAAGACTACATTGGGAAGAAACAATAAAATGGAGGCTCTAAACCTCCTTTCTTTCATATTTGTATTTTGAGAGTGGGGAGATCACTTGATTCCACATGTTCTATTTGAAACATCATAGAGGAAATGTCGTATGAAAATACGTGTTTCTGATCAGCACCGGCTGAATCCACACTCCCGTGAATTTCCTGCCACGGCCCCGAGTGTCTTTTCATCATGCAGCCAGTTTGTTCTAATTCCCTTTTAGTACAGCTCTTAAAAGCATGGATCTATCATTTGGAGCTGAGCGACATGAAGATTCACCATGTTCTGGGCAATCAGATCTTGGTAACGTTGCTGCATTTCCTGAACTGGAGGCCAATAAATGATCTGTAAGTGACTTTGACATGGTTGACTGGCTTGAGCTCACATAGAAGTGTGCCTCTCTCCTATAATTGATGCTACTCTTACATTTCAAATTGTCAGTCTGAACACATGCATTTGGTAGAGATAATGAAGTTGGTCTCTAGGGTTGGATTTTGATGATATTCCACAAAAATGCCTGGGTGAGATAGAATGACTTATTTTTTTTTTAATTGCACATGAAGAATATATACCAAAGAATAGTAGGCAGAGAAAAACCCTCCCCTGACTACCAAGAAAAAAAAATTACCTGAGTGACCTCCCAAGAAGAAAGTTTCTTTTAATGTTATCATTTTAATCTAATTCTGTTGATCTGAGCTTTGCACATACAGATGTCTAATATGTCAGTTCATTTAACTGCCCAAATGTCTTTAGAAATGAAATTTTCTCTCATCATTACCAAATCTGGAAAAAAAGTGCCTTTAATAATTCAAATTCACACATTCATTGTAAAATATTTATCAATTGCTACTATATGGCAGGAACTGTGCTTCTTCTCTTCTAGGTATTCAAAGGTAAATTAGATGAGTTTCCTAGAACTTAAGTTCTGCAGTCTGGCAGAAGAGATAGACATATAAACCAATGAAAAAAAGCTATCTGCTCTAAAACAAATGTATACATTAGGAAGATGTCAAAGCACACAAAAAGTATTCCTTGTACCTCAGAATGCATGGAGGCCATCCCAGAGGAAGAAACATGAGCTTAGCATGAATTATTTCTTTATCTACTCATTTGTAATGGAAGTTATTATCCAATTCAGTTTTAATTTTCCTTTGTCAATTACACATCTTTGTAATGTTCTATTTCCGAGGAAGAACCTTGAGGATTATTTTCCTCCAGATGAAAAAAGAAAAGTGGTCTGACTCAACATATGTGCCATTGGTCAGCTTTGAATTTTAAAAAAGACATTGTTGATCTTTGCAGCAAGATGGCAGGGTTGAAAACCAAGTTTTATGTGTTTGGAGGAGGAGAGGGAGATTTACTTAAGCTAATATGTCAACAGCAAGCTCAAGAAACTAGATAATAATGTAACTATGTACCCAGGAGAGAAAGATGAAGATGGAGGGTAAGGGTAGAAATGTTGTGAAACATCCTGGTCCCATATACCCCTCCACCCACAGCCACACTTGGGACTGAGCTTCAAGAGGGAACTTATTTGAAACATACAGGAAGGTGTGTGTAGGAAGCTGGGTCAAAGATGGAAGGGAAGGATCAGCTGGATTCATGCCTTATGGGGATTAAAAAGAAAGCTGCCGGATTCTAATGTGCAGATGAGACACAGTATAAAGATAGAGCAGATGGGGCGCCTGGGTGGCACAGTCGGTTGAGCGTCCGGCTTCAGCCAGGTCACGATCTCGCGGTCCGTGAGTTCGAGCCCCGCGTCAGGCTCTGGGCTGATGGCTCGGAGCCTGGAGCCTGTTTCCGATTCTGTGTCTCCCTCTCTCTCTGCCCCTCCCCCGTTCATGCTATGTCTCTCTCTGTCCCAAAAATAAATAAAAAACGTTGAAAAAAAAATTAAAAAAAAAAAAAATAAAGATAGAGCAGATACTGTTGGAGATAGATAGAGGGGCCTCAGGAAGTAGCTTGGGTTCCCTGAGGTTTTCAGAAAACCTGAAGGTATCTGAGTATTCAAATGATGATTTTTAAGAAGATGTAAATTCTCAGAAGCCTGGGATCATGAAAAAGTTGACATAATGAACAAAGCCATCACACTTCAGAGCAAACAGCTGAGACCACAGGCTTCAGATGTGGGAGCAAATTTATCATCTTACAAGGCCATTCAGACAAACTCTACATCATCTAGGACAAGAAATACATCAGCCAGCCACTCCACTGAGAATGAGAAGAAACCAAGGTCACCTTTATAGTCCAGAAGGTCCCCTCTCCTAAAGTGTCAATAAAGTCTCAGACTCTTTACACACCTAGTCACCTTTGTAGGAAGGAGATGGTAAAATGTAACGTGTATGAATGAAGACAATGAGTAATTTGAAAAACCTTATTCACACCAGCCCTGATAGGGTATTGGACACAAACGCATTGAGGACTTATTCTTTAAAAATGATTGAAGGGCCAAGATGGCGGACCAACATGGAAGTTTTCTGCTTTTTTTGTCCCTGGAATGCAGCTAAATCAACACCAAATCATCTTGCACACCTAGAAAATTGGTCTAAGAGTTAACACAAAAATCTGCATAATTTAAGCCACAGGACTTGGCAGATATGGGGCACAGAGAGGTGAACTGAGGTAGAGAGAAGCTGCAGATGATAGGGTGCTGTTTTTGCTCGTGAAGACAGGATGGAGATAGGGGAGAGTACGGGAAAAACCCTACCCTCAAAAGCAGCTGGAGAGAAAGAGAAAGTGGACACGCCCGCAAGGAACTGAACAAAAAAGGGAGAAAGGGGGAAGGAGAGGGTATAAATACCACTAGGACTCTATAAACAGGGGAAGCACAGAGTCTGAAACTCCACAACTCGATACTTGGCAGAGCTCTGTTGGGAAAGGCAAACTCCAGGAGCAGACAGCGAGGTCTGAGGGGTTCTCAGGCAACACAGGGAGAAGCTGTTCCCCTGCTGAGAGGACATTTGGTAGAAACTGTGTGGCCTCTTCATGGGCCAAGGCCCCAGTGGACTCCTGAGAACAGCCATGTTTGCTGCTGTTGGAACAATGACATCAGGGGGCAGTGAAGCCTGGACCAGATTTGTCTTGCAATTTACCATGATCCCTGAAATCCTGCTGTTCCACAATTGCGTGAACTTTTTTCAGGGGCAGGCTGGCACTCAGCTGCAATCCCTGAGCATCCGCAGAAGCATGGTCGTGTGAACTTTCCTGGGGGACGGCTGGCACCTGGCCATTGCTCATCTAGGCCCTTCCCCAGAGGGTTGCACTGGGTCAAAGCTGTAGGGCCCTCAGAAGTGAGGGGTTTGGAAACACAGTCTCATCTGAGATAAAATTTGGAAGGAAGGTGCTACCTGGCAGGCTGACAGCTTGGTTGGGGACAGCATAGAAGCAGGGAGTGGACGGGAGCCAGAGAGAAAGGAAGGTGCTTAATTGTCAGTGGGTGAGAGCACAGAGTTCTGATGCTAGACATTGGGTAGCTGGTGGAGCCATTTTCACCACTCATGCATGTGAATGTACGCCTACATGCAGTAAGCTACTGCAATCCACCCCAGTAACCTAAGCAGTGCCATCAAGTGGAGAACAGAGCCATTATACCAAGCCCTGTCCAACTGTGCCAACCACACTCTAAAGGAACACCACAAGTCTCTCTGCCTGCTTAGTTTATGGACTATAAAGTGCTTCATAACTTGACTTCTAGGGGAAACTGGATGTAATTTCAATCGTGCTTCATTCTGTTTGCTGGTCCATCTATTCCTTTTTTTTTCTTTTTCTTTTCTTATTCTTGAACACAGAAAGAGATGAAAATATTTTTATTTCTTGTTTTTATAAAAAAAGGTTTTTCTTTAATTTTGTTCTATATTTTTATAATCTTTTAATTATATTTTACTTTCATTTCATTTTATTATATTTTATTGTAATCTTTTTTAAATTTTCAAATGTTTTCTTCCTTTTTTTTCCTTCTTTTCACTTCTCTTCTTTTATTTTCTTTTCTTTTGTTTTCTTTCTCTTTTCTTTTCTTTCCCTATATTTTCTATTCTACCAAAGTTTCAACAAGCAGACCAAAACACACTTAGGATTTGACATCTTTTATTGGATTTTTTGTGTTGTTTTTAATTTTTTTAATTTTTTAATTTTTAATTTTTATTTTATTAATTCTTTTTCTTCCTCCAAAATGATGAAATGGAGGAATTCACCCCCAAAGAAAGAACAGGAAGAAATGACAGCCAGGGACTTAATCAACACAGATACAAGCAAGATGCCTAAACCAGAATTTAGAATTGCCATAATAATAACACTTGCTAGGGTTGAAAAAAGCATAGAATCCCTTTCTGCAGAGATAAAATAAGTAAAGTCTAGTCAGGATGAAATTAAAAATGCTATAACTGAGATGCATCTCGTATGGATGCCATGGCGGCAAGGATGCATGAAGTAGAGTGCCAAATCTGGGATATAGAGGACAAAGTTATGGAGAATAATGAAGCATAAAAAAAGAGGGAAACTAAGGCAAAACAGCACAATACAAGAATTAGAGAACTCAGTGACTCATTAAAAAGGAATAACATCCAAATTGCAGGGGACCCAGAAGATGAAGAGAGAGAAAAAGGCGTAGAAGGTTTGTGTAAGCAAATCATAGTGGAAAACGTTCCTAACCTGGGGAAAGACACAGACATCAAAATCCAGGAAGCAAAGAGAACTCCCATGAGATTCAACAAAAACCGACCATCAATAAGACATATCATAGTCAAATTCACAAAATACACAGACAAGGAAAGAACCATAAAAGCAGAAAAAAGAAAAAAGTCCATGACCTACAAAGGAAGACAGACATATCAGGTTCACAACAGACCTATCTACAGAAACTTGGCAGGCCAGAAAGGAGTGGCAGGATATATTCAATGTGCTGAATTGGAAAAATATGCAGCCAAGTATTCTTTATCCAGCAAGGCTATCATTCAAAATAGAAGAAGAGATAGTTTCCCACAAAAACAAAAACTAAAGGAGTTCATGACCTCTAACCCAGCCCTGCAAGAAATTTTAACGGAGACTCTCTGAGGGGAGAAAAGACAAAATAAAACAAAAAAAAAAGACCCAAAGCAACAAAGACTAGAAAGGACAAGAGAATGTTACCAGAAAATTCAACTCTATGGGAAACACAATGGCAATAAATTCATATCTTTCAGTACTCACTCTAAATGTCAATGGACTAAACGCCCCAATCAAAAGGCATAGTGGAACAGAATGGGTAAGAAAACAAGATCCATCTATATGTTGTTTACAAGAGACCCATTTTAGACCTAAGGTCACTTTCAGATTGAAAGTAAGGGGATGGAGAACCATCTATCATGCTAATGGTTGCCAAAAGAAAGCTGGAGTAGCCATACTTATATCAGACAATTTAGATTTTAAAATAAGGACTATAACAAGAGATGAAGAAGGATGTTATATCATAATTTAGGGGTCTATCCACCAAAAAGACCTAACAATTGTAAACATTTATCCCGCAAAGGTGGAAGAACCCAAATATATAAATCAGTTAATAATCACAAACACAAAGAAACTCATTGACAATAATACTATAATAGTAGGGGACTTCAACACCCCACTTACAACAATGGACAGATAATCTAAGCAAAAAATCAACAAGAAAAAAATGGCTTTGTATGACACACTGGACCAGATGGACTTAACAGATATACTCAGAACATTTCATCCTAAAGCAGCAGAATACACATTCTTCTTGCATGCACATAGAACACTCTCCAGAATAGATCACACACTGGGACACACATCAGCCTTTAACAAGTACAAAAAGGTCGAGATCACACCGTGCAAATTTTCAGACCACAGCACTATGAAACTAGAAATTAACCAAAAGGAAAACACTCAGGAAGACAACAAATACTTGGAGACTACAGAACATCCTACTAAAGAATGAATGGGCTAACCACAAAGTTAAAGAGGAAATTAAAAAGTACATGGGAGCCAATGAAAATGATAACACCACAGGTCAAAACCTCTGGGATGCAGCAAAGGAGGTCATAAGAGGAAAGTATATAGCAATCCAGGCCTTCCTAAAGGAGGAAGAAAGTTCTCAGATACACAACTTAACCTTACACCTTAATAGAGCTGGAAAAAGAACAGCAAATAAAACCCAAAAAGAGCAGAAGATGGGAAATAATAAAGATTAGAGCAGAAATCAATGCTATCAAAACAAAACAAAAGACAAAAAAAAAAAAAACCACACAGAACAGACCAATGAAATCAGGAGCTGATTCTTTGAAAAAATTAACAAAATTGATAAACCCTGAGCCAGTTTGATCAACAATAAAATGGAAAGGATCCAAATAAATAAAAACAAGAAGGAAAAAAGAGAGATCACAACCAACATAGTAGAAATACAAACAATAATAAAAAAATATTATGAGCAATTATATCCCAAATAATTGGGCAATCTGGATGAAATGGACAAATTCTTAGAAACATTTAAACTATCAAAACTGAAACAGGAAGAAATAAAAAACTTGAGCAAACTCATAACCAAATTAGTCATCAAAAATCTCCCAAAAAGCAAGAGTCTAGGACCAGCTGGGTTTTCAGGAGAATTCTACCAAACATTTAAAAAGGAGTTAACACCTATTTCTTTGAAGCTGTTCCAAAAAGCTAGAAATGGAAAGAAAACTGCCAAACTCATTCTCTGAAGCCAGCATTACCTTGATTCCAAAACCAGACAAAGATCCCACTAAAAAGGAGAACTAAAGATGAAGTTCCCTGATGAACATGGAGACAAAAATCCTCAACAACATACTAGCCAATGGATCCAACAATACATTAAAAGAATTATTCACCATGACCAAGAGGCATTTATAGCTGGGATACAGGGCTCGTTCAATATCCACAAAACAATCAATGTGATACACCACATCGATAAAAGAAAGGACAAGAAACTCATAATCCTCTCAATACATGCAGAGAAAGCATTTGACAAAATACAGCATCCTTTCTTTTTATTCTATTTTTTGCAATGTCTATCATTTATTTTTGAGAGAGAGAGAGAGTGAGAGAGAGAGAGAGAGAGAGAGAGAGAGAGAGAGGGTGTGAGCAGGGGAGGGGCAGAGAGAGAGAGATACACAGAATCCAAAGCAGCTCCAGGCTCTGAGCTGTCAGCACAGAGCCTGATGTGGGGCTTGAACTCACAAGCTGTGCCATCATGACCTGAGTTGACCTTTAACCGACTGAGCCACCCAGGTGCCCCCAGCATCCTTTCTTGATAAAAACCTTCAAGAAAGTAGGGATAGAAGGATCATACCTCAAGATCATAAAAGCCATATGTTAAAAACCTACTGCTAATTTCATCCTCAATGGGAGAAACTGAGAGCTTTCCCCCTAAGGTTAGGAACATGACAGGAATGTCCACTCTCTCCACTGTTTTTCAACACAGTATTTGGAAGTCCTAGCCTCAGCAGTCAGACAAAACAAAGGAATAAAAGGCATCCAAATTGGCAAGGAGGAAGTCAAGCTTTCACTTTTCGCAGATGACATGATATTCCATATGGAAAACCCAAAGGATTCCACCAAAAAACTTCTAGAACTGATATGTGAATTCAGCAAAGTAACAGGATATAAAATCAATGCACAGAAATCGTTACATTTCCATACACCAATAATGAAGGAACAGAAAGGGACATCAAGGAATCGATCCCATTTACAATTGCACCAAAACCATAAAATACCTAGGAATAAACCTAACCAAAGAGGTGAAAAAAATCTATACACTAAAAACTATAGAAATCTTATGAAAGAAATTGAAGAAGACACAAAAATGGGGAAAATATTCCATACTCACGGACTGGAAAGACAAATATAGCTAAAATGTCAATACTACCCAAAGAAATCTACATATTCAATGCAATCCCTATCAAAATAACACCAGCATTCTTCACAGAGCTAGAAAAATCCTAAAATTTGTGTGGAACTAGAAAAGACCCCAAATAGCCAAAGCAATCCTGAAAAAGAAAACCAAAGCTGGAGGCATCACAATCCCGGACTTCAAGCTTCATTACAAAGCTGTAATGATCAAGACAGCATGGTACTGGCACAAAAACAGACCCTTAGATCAATAGAACAGAATAGAGTATCCAGAACTGGACCCACAAATACATGGCCAACTAATCTTTGACAAAGCAGGAAAGAATATCCAATGGAATAAAGACAGTCTCTTCAGCAAGTGGTGCTGGGAAAATTGGACAGTGACATGCAAAAAAAATGAACCTGGACAACTTCCTTACACTGTACACAAAAATAATCCAAAATGGATGAAAGACTTAAACATAAGACAGGAAGCCATAAAAATCCTAGAGGAGAAAGGAGCCAACAACCTCTTTGACCTTGGCCACACCAACTTCTTACTCAACACATCTCCGGAGGCAAGGGAAACAAAAGCAAAATGAACACTTAAGACCTCATCAAGATGAAAACTTCTGCACAGTGAAGGAATCCATCAGCAAAACTAAAAGGTAACCAATGGAATGGGAGAAGACATTTGCAAATGAAATATCAGATAAAGGGTTAGTATCCAAAATCTATAAAGAACTTATCACACTCAACGCCCCCCCAAAAAAACAACAAATAATTCAGTGAAGAAATGGGCAAAAGATATGAATAGACACTTTTCCAAAGAAGACATCTAGATGGCTAACAGACACACATGAAAAAATGCTCAACATCAGTCATCATCAGGGAAATACAAATCAAAACCACAATGAGCTACCATCTCACACTGGTCAGATGGCTAAAATTAACAACTCAGGCAACCACAGATGTTGGCGAGGATGCGGAGAAAGAGGATCTCTTTTGCACTGCTGGTGAGAATGCAAACTGGTGCAGCCACTCTGAAAACAGTATGGAGGTTCCTCAAAAAAGTTAAAAATACTACTACCCTGGGGCCCAGGAATTGCATTAATAGGTATTTATCCAAGGGATACAAGTGCACTGTGCCAAAGGGGCACATGCACCCCACTGTGTAGAGCAGTGCTATCAACAATAGCCAAAGTATGGAAAGAGCCCAAATGTCCATCAACAGATAGAACAATGGATAAAAAAGATGTATATGTATATACATACACACACACACACACACACACACACACACATATATATATACACACACACACACACATATATATATACACGTATATACATATACGTGTATATATATATACATGCATATATACACATGTATATATATACATCCACAGTAGAGTATCATTCAGCAATCAAAAAGAATGAAATCTTGCCATTTGCAACCATGTGCATGGAACTAGAGGGTATTATGGTAAGCAAAATCAGTAAGTCGGAGAAAGACAAATATCATATGACATCACTCATATGTGGAATTTAAGTTACAAAACAGATAAATGTAAGGGAAGGGAAGCACAAATAATATAAAAACAGGGAAGGGGACAA